>NW_026067900.1:16696066-16765256 GCF_014885135.2 Alexandromys fortis
ATGAAGGCGTAAGTCACGAACAAGGCCACACCAGTTTGGAGTTATGATTAATAGGGTGTTATTTATTTAAAGGGGAAAACTTACAGATCACCATCCCAGACAACAGCCATCTGCACAACCAGGAAGGGAGTATAGTCTCCAGCAGAGCAGGAAGTGAAGAGAGCGAGCAGAGGAAATAGCCGCTTTTTTAAAGGGAGAGAGACCACGCCCCAATGGGCTTGTATCACAGCAGCTATTAGTTGGAGGGGCGGAAGGACCTCCCGCAACAACTTCAGCTTCAGAGGATCTGGTGTCCTCCCTCTACTCCTTGGCCATGTGTCCTGTCATCTGTGCGTACACACCTAATTTTTTGTCCTATGAGGGCCTAGGCAGTTTTTTTATTATTACAAGACCCACCTCCATCATCACACAATCGAAAACCTAAAGTTATCTTTAAAGAGAAGATGTCAGTGATTCAAATTTGTGAAGCCACCATCTCTAGATAAAAGGGTATAGAGCAGCCCACTAAGGACACGGTTGCAGTTCATGTTAAAGTGTCCGAGGAAGGACTTTCACCGTGGGTTGTACAGGTGCCTCATAGCAGAGTGGCTGCGTGGCCATTCTGTGTCTGAGCTTCCAATGGTCAGTTCCCCCTTAGGTGAGAAACAGTTCCCTGACTTATTCTTGGGCAGTGTTCACTATGTGTATAGTCTTTGCCAGTAGATGCCTTTTTCCCCCAGTGAGGACATAGCAATCAAGGGCAGCCAGGTTGTCTCCCAGAAACTGAATCTTAATGGACTCACTCAAAGATAGATTAGATAGTTGAGGCTGACTCAGGGCACAGGTTTTACTGTTCTCTAACGCCATCCCCTGCGTTTCCCCTTGCATCTCTGAAGGACTTGTAGCTTCTATTCTTTATGAATGTTTGTTTCTTTCATTTATATTGTTCATCCCATATTTTCAGACGTCATTAACTTAGTGAGAGATTATTGCAATAGTTGTGACCCAATAATTCCAAATGTTAAAAGATTGAGTCAAGAAGGCAGCGGCCGTTCCTTTCTGCAGGGAGAGGATGTTACAGTACGTATAAAGGCTGAAGGAATTTATAGGCTTATCTATGACAACTGAACTGTGAAAATATGCTTCTCAACTTTGGGCCCAGTAAGATTTCTCAGTGGGAGGCCTAAATCATCTAGTATTTGAACAGAGTTCTCAGGGATTACCTCACAGAATTAAATTGGAAAGCAGTGCAGGTTTTGGAAACTAAAAGAACACCTATTGGAAAGCTTTATCCCAAACCGAGGTCAGTCAATAAGGTCCTTTGATCCTGTTTTCTCATCAGTAGCATGAATGCAGAAAGAGCCTGTTCATTCTGACCAAAGTTATTTTCCTGTTGCCAAAATAGGAGAGTTACATCAGCGTTGGAATTCTAGAACATAAGTTTAAGGTAAAGATTGTGTGGTGTCTCAGAGCCACTCTGGGTCCAGTTTCCCCAGCACATCACGGAAGCTCAGGCGGGTCACGGGCTTCCCTGAGTGTCTCTGTGGGCATTACTGCTTTGCTATCCTTATGCTGCTGCAGAGCACACAGTCTGTGATTTGCACTAAATAACTGCTTTTAATTTAAGCATATTTTTCAGTATCTAATGCTCGCTAAAACCAATTCAAACTGTTCAAGCCAGCCATGCAGCTACAACTGTGACACCTACTGGCTGGTAAAGGTTATTACACCTACTCCAACTTGTTACAGGTGAGATTTATAAGGTCAAATTTATAATTTATAAGGTCAAGATGACAGATAGTTTAACAATGCAAGAGTTCAACAGCTTTTTTTAGTTATACCATGAATGGTATTATACAAGGCTTTTGTGATTTGCCTCCTATGTCCCTATATTTAATTCTAGGGATTAGCTTTGTCTTTCGTATTTTATCCTTAACATAAATGGTTTGATAATAAATCCAAGAATGAGGTACTTTTAGAAATGGTACAGTCTTTACAGACTGATAATGACAAGCTAAAAGGGAAAATCAGCACTCTGGAGAAGGATATGACCAATTTGACAGACAAAACCCAGTCAATGATGAAGGGTGCTGAGACATTGTTTGAGAGAATTTGTGCTGTTGAATGTATTAATCAGAATCTGTTGAACAGTTATAATAGATTGACAGATAGGGCGTATCTCCAGGAAGGTAATATGTACACCATAAAAATTACTTCCAAGAATGAGACATTATCTTTACTGAAACAGGCTTCATTCCTTGGAATCCTCAATGAAGGTAGTAGAACAAAACACTGGAAGAATATCTAGACTTTACAAAAGGCAGTGGTAAAAAGATTTGAAAAGATTGAGGAATTTATCAAAATTGATGAGCAGGGACAAAAGGCACAAAGACAGAATTTAGCCTCATCAGTATGTAGCAAACTCCAGGATGGCTTACCCAGAGTTCTAACTGCCTATTCAGTGATCTCCTCGAAAAGACCATCTGGCACCAAGTACCCTAAGGTAGTCAAAGAATATACATGAGAACCCATACATATGAGTGATCTAGAAGAAATTAAACGAGCAATAGTTAATTATGGACTACTTTCACCATTTGTTAGGGAAATGGTCAAAACGTGTACTTCAAGCAATAAGTCAACTCCACAAGATTGGCTTCAATTAATCTTAGTGGTTCTAAAAGATAGATCGCAGCTTCTCTGGAAGTGCTATTGAATAGAATAAGCAAAAAATTTAAAACAACAGGAAAAACAAAAGGACTTGAGATTTCCCGAGATCAAATTCTGGGTGAGGGACTTTACTCTGATCCTCAGGATTAGACTCTTTACAAAGAACACACTTGGTCCCTACATAGCACAGCAGCTTTAAATGCTTGGGACAGGATTCAAAAACCAGAAAAGAGAACTAAATCATATGTTAGGGTTAAACAGGGTCAGAGAGAACCCCTTAGCGACTTTTTACAAAGATTAACTGAGGCTCTACAAATAGGAGT
Organism: Alexandromys fortis; assembly: GCF_014885135.2. NCBI lineage: Eukaryota > Metazoa > Chordata > Mammalia > Rodentia > Cricetidae > Alexandromys > Alexandromys fortis. Next base: position 16,699,036 of record NW_026067900.1, read on the forward strand.
AATAGACCCAGAAGCTAGATGTGTACTAATTAAATCTTTAGCTTTTGAAAATAGCAACTTAGAATGCAAAAAGATCCTTGGGCCTTTAAAGGTCAGATCATCACCAATAAATGAATGGATCTTGCATACAATGAATGTTGAGACGTTTGACTATAGTACTGAGGCTTGGGTAGGAAAAGCAATTTCTGATGGTATGAGGAGACACCAAAATGCCAAATGTTTTAATTGCGGTAAAATAGGACATCTGAGAAGGGATTGTAGACAAAAAATTTCTAGAAATAATATCTTCTCTGGAAATGGCAAAAATAGGAAGACTCAGCCTTTGGTTGTATGTAGGAGGTGTGGCAAAGTCCGACATTGGACCAATAAATGTAGGTCAATAAAAGATAGACAAGGCAACCTTATACCACCAGAAAACTCCTTGGGGGCCTTTTGCAGGCCCCCATGTCCAACGTGGTCCAACCAGTACAGTTACTGTAAAGAACAGGTCTCCCCAGACATAATAGGTAATTTAGTGTGAACTTATTCACTCTCATAATAATAATAGTGGATAATAGAGTGAATACTTATAAGCTATTATTTATGGACAATTTACATTGGTAAAGTTTCTTGTGTATTGATACAAGTTCAAATTATATTTGTTATTTCTGTTTACAATATTTGTACACCTATGCAAAGTTATTTTGTCAGATTGTATGCATGCATGTTTCTACCTCTGTTTAAGACATTTTGTATATTGATTCAATTTTTAGGATATATTTATTAAATTGCATTATATATTTTTACCTGTGATCAAGATACTGCCAAACCTTGCCAAGATGGGGTAAGATGGTTCTGAAAATTTTTTTGCCTCTGAAAATGGCCTGTCAGTTACACTAGATCTTAGCCAAAGTTGGTTGCTTCAACATTGCAAATGAGACTTTGGGTGATTGCCCAGTTGTTTCTGTCATATACTGCATGCCTTGGAAGCTGCTTGGCTGTACTTTCTGCCTACTCAAGTAATATTGTCTCACTTCTCAGGCCTTCGATGGGGTTGAAGAATAGATAGTCATGGTTACCTTTCTCTTATGATTTAGCCAAGCCATTTCCAATGCAAGACTTAGACTCTTTAGACTAGAATGTTTATTAAAGCATTTAGCATACATTCCTTGCTTAATATTGTTTATGTTGGTTGTAATCCTAATTTTATACTTGATATATGTTCCTTGTGTATATAATTTGTATTGGGTTTAGAATTCTCTTATTTAGAGAAAGGGCAGCTAATGGGGAATCTCTGTCAGCCAATGATCTTTAAGAGGTGGGAACCGGGTTAGGTCATGATATTTTAGGTACCCAAACAAAAATGCTGGCAAACCCAGGGTTTGCTTTCTGTGTGTGGTTCCCATACTACACAACTGAGGTTGGACTTCTTGTTCCTGTTTCTTGAGTTTGCCCCTTATAATAAAGAAAATATAATTGGTTTATCTTGGAGTTAGTTTGGGATTCTTTGACCTTTAACCTTCAACATGTGAGTAATAGATGATATGGTATATGCAATTTTTTAAGAAACTACCAAACTGTCTCCCAAGGTGGCTGTGCTATTTTGCTTTCTTATGAGTAATATTTTTGTCTTAGTTTGGTTTCTATTGCTATAGCAAAACACCATGACCAAAAGAAATTTGGGGAGGAAAGCATTTATTTTAGTTATAGCTTGTATTCCATCATTCAGGAAAGTCAGGACAGGAACTCAAGGCTGGAGCTTAGAGGCAAAAACTAAAGGAGAAGCCATGGAGAAATGCTGTTCACTGGCTTTCTCTTCCTGGTTTTCTCAGCTGGTTACCTCGTCCTCCTCCTCCTCTTTTTTCTTCTGTTTCCCCTTTTGTTAATGTGACTTAAAGGGTCTTTTATTAAAAAAAATTATTCTCTCATACATTATATCCTGACCACAATTTCCCTCCCTCTACTCTTCCCAGTCCCCTCTCCCAACCTTCCTTCTACTGTACTCCCCCTCCATTTTCTTTCAAAAAAAGAGAAGGCCTCCCAGGGATATCGACTGAACTTGGCCCAACAAGTTGCAATTATACTAGGCATATATACTCATGTCAAGGCTGGACTTGGCAACCCAGAAGGAGAAAAAGGATCCCAAGAGCAGGTAAAAGAGTCAGTCCTAACTCACTGTTAGGAGTCCCACATGAATGCCATACACAACCATAATGCGTGTGCAGGATCAGGTCAGACCCGTGCAGGCTCCATGATTGTTGCCTTGGTCTCTGTGAGCCCCTATGAGCACTGCTTAGTTGATTCTGTGGACTGTGTCCCTGACCCCCCTGGCGTCTACAATTCCTTCCTCCCCTCTCTACTGTGGCATTTCCCTGCTTACACAGTAGAACCACTTGCCCAAGTGCTACACAGCCCACAATGTGCTTGGCAACTCACACCAATCATTGATTAAGAAAATGCCCAATAGACTGTGTAGGCTAATCTAATGAAAGTATTTTCTCAATTGAGGTTCCTTTTTCCAGGATGCCCCTGTTATCTTGTGTCAAATTTATAAAAAAGTGTAATCAGGACAACGAATAGATGAGATTTCTCTGCCATTAAAGTTTTTTAAACACTTAATTAGTTATATGTAGGTGTGAGTTCATGGACACCTGTGAGTGCACACATGCCAGAGCATCCTGTGGAGGTCAGAGGGCAACTTTCAGGTGTCATTTCTTTTCTATCATTTGCCTTCCAGTGACTGGACTCAGGTTACCAGGGTTGGAGTAGGCTCCTTTACTCTCTCAGCTATACCCCTAGTCCTCTCTGCTCGGTTTTCATAGACAAATTTGTCTTTAAAATGTTGAGTTTAAAGAGTGCATATATATAAAACAGTAGATTCTGTCACAAATCCATTATTATTTTAACTGCCAAATCTCCCCAAGTTTCCCAGTCTTGGATGCTACCTTTGCATGCTGCCTGGCCACACGGGAGAAACACTTTACTGTTCTGCATGGCATGTTAGCTGGAGGAAAGTGACACTCTGGTTCCATCTGCGAATGAAGTATAACCTTTTAATACACCATTGCGGGTCCAAAAGCAAAATTCGTCTCAGCAGGAGTATACTGAGTAGGTAGTGTAGTTCTGTGAGGGAAAATGATCCAAGACTCATTCTGAAGGAGGAACAGCAACTTGGATCTATCTTCTGGCTCCATCTTCACTGGTTCTCCATGTCTCCAGGGCTAAGTCAGACACCCAAGAGGAAGTGGCTCCAGTGAAGAGGGTGGTCCATGGAAGGATATTAGACCTGTGCTACCAGAAATTCAATTTAAATGTAGTCACTTTCTTCATCTCTTTTCAGATTATAAAATTACTTCAAACCTCATTTTTTTTTTTGCCCGACCTTTCTAAATTGCTCTTCCTAAATTCCCCGAAAAGAACTTTCCATTTCCCAAATCAAAAGATCAAGGTAAAGTGATGGGGAGTGGGCGGGGACAATACAGTGGAGGGTCTCCGCATGGTATCAGACTTTTATTTTCTCTCCCTGGAAGGACTTTCTTTCATGCCCATGAGCCTTTGTGCCCATCAGACCTGTTTTGGATGCTTGTCCTTCTCTGTACCAGCCTGGTGACCTCTAGCCCTCTGGGTCCAGGCCAGCTTACCTCTGGAAGCATGCCGTGTTATTGTCTAAGCTGTCTCCTTTGTGTACCATTTTGAACATTAAGATCCTTTTCTAGTCTGTTCCCGTGTTTCTCAGCCAAACGAAAGATCTGTTTAGAGGTCTCGAATACGACGAGAGGAATGATCCTTCCTGGCTCCTTCCTCCTCATTTCCTTCTCAGTCTTGTCGCTAGAATCTTCCTCTATTCTGGAACCGTGTTCTGTGGCTGAAACACCTTCTTGTTTGTCTGTGTTGTTTGATTTTTATGGCTATCTGACAACTCATGACCAAGGAGGATATATACTTTTAAACACTTGAACATTTTAAATTAAAATTTATAAAGCTGATTATTTTGTCTAAATTAGTTATTCAACTTTTACACGTTTTAAACTTACATAGAGTAAGACCACTAGGTCTTACTGTATGTACCCGGACAAGAATTCCTAGTGGATTTGAAGTTAGAAATATCTATATTTATCTTTTTATTTATTTATTTTTTGCTATTATCTAAATAAGGAAAAACAAAATCAATTAACAATCTATATATACTGGCCGGGCGGTGGTGGTGCACTTCTTTAATCCCAGCACCCGGGAGGCAAAGGCAGGCGTATCTCTGTGAGTTCGAGGTCAGCCTGGTCAACAAGAGTTAGTTCTAGAACAGTCTCCAAAGCTACAGAGAAACCCTGTCTCGTAAAGCCAAAAAAAAAAAAAAAGCAAAAGCTACTGGAAATGACACTGTAAAAATGAGAGTGGATAAGGACACAGCCAGTCTCAGTGTGGGTGGCTCCACATCCAGGGACTGCATCTCAAGCTACAGGGCCCTAGGTCCCGCTTCCGCCTGTTCCAGCTGCCAGGTCACAGCGTTTCCATCCCCGCCCCCGAACTTCCATCTCCGATTGGTTTCTTTCACGGACCCGCCCCTCGAAACCGCCCAATGAGGAGGCTCGCGACGCCTCTCCGTCCTCCCTGCCGGCAGCGTGGGCTGCTGTGCCTGAGACCCGGGGATGGCGGCGGTGGCTTCGCGGGCGCGCGGGCTTCTGCGGCTCCGAGCTGCTGGAGCGGAGCTGCGGTGGTGCGGACTGCGCTGCACTGGGCGGGTGCAAGGCTTCCTGCAACCCGGGGGCGAGGACGCGACCCAGAAGCGGTGTGTGGCCCACTTCACTTTCCAGCCGGACCCGGAGTCCCTGCAGTATGGTGAGACCGGGAGATCTCCCTGCATCCCGAGTCCATCCTCGCCTCGGGTCCGCTTTCGATCTTGCTGCTCTTTCTTGGTGACTCTTTCCTTCAGATGCAACCCCTGGGCACTTTCAAGATAGGTGAGAGGGCACCCTGCCTTCTGCGAGGCCCTGAGGGTGCAGAATTATCCAAAGAGCGCCCCTGTTTTCTCTGAGCTCCACCCCTGCTTTTTCCTTATCAGGCCCTTTAGGATTACCTTGCCAGGACTGGGTCAGTAACTTGAGGCAGCAGCCCGTAAAAGACTTTTCTTTTTTCCCTCCCCTCCCCTTTGGAAGGGAAGAGTAAACCTAGGGAGTAAATAGTAGAATTTAATTTTCTCAAGGTCACGAAACAGGTTCTGCCTAGAGGTGGAAAGAATCCAGACTTCTGCTGGGCTCTTCTGTCACTTGGCCGAGCAGAGGTAATCCACACAGGTGATGGGAAAGAGCAAGGGGAAGGGGAAGGGTCGGGCTCCTTATGTGCAACTCTGATACACTCAGAATGTTTCTCTTGCAAGTTTTGTGAACTCGCCTCCTAAGATCCCAGGTCTCTCTGCAGAGTATCAGGAGATAGTAAGGGCACCTGTCCCGTTTTCTTGTCCAGTAACTTATTCCACACTGGGGCTGGTATTTTTTGAAAGCCTGTATTTATTTGTGAACAGTAATTCTTGAGAGCTTGCTACTGGTGAAATTTACATTCCCCGTCTCCTATGGTTCATAGGACAAGTTTTAATTTAATGTGATAGACCATGTTTTAATTTTTGCTTTGCGGTCAGATAAACCGAAGCCTTGAAACAGATTATTCAAGAGTACACAAGATAGAAGTTCATGGCAGCTAGCTCCAAAGTTGTGTATGGAGGAAGCTGGATTTCAGAACTGCCATTCTACATAAGGCAATGCAAGGCACTTGGAAATGATTTACTGATCCTTCTTCCCACTTTTGTGGAATAGTAGATTAGAAAGACGAATAGCAACTCAGTTTTCCCTTCTCAGCATTCAATACTGTCTTCACAGCAAAGAACTTTGGCCTAGTAATAGAGAAATAGAGCACAGGTCTTAATTCTCCCTTCCACAATTGTGAAATTACTAAAATCCGAGTGATGTCATGTCTCTAAGTTGTTACTATAAAAATGCTACAAGCATATTACAGACAAAAGGCATAATTTAGAAAAAGTAAAAATGGGTTTGGTACCACTCATTGTAAATGCTGCTAAGCCTTTTGAGGTTCATTCTTCCAACCCACTGTGTCTTCCGTAATTGTAGTTTTAATACAAGTCCAATTTGCATTAATTGTAATTGCAGGACTAACTTTCCTGTTAATGCTGTAGAGTGTTGATGACCTGTCGAATTCAGTAGTGAGAGGTGATGTCTTGAATTTTGTCTGTCCCCCAGCACCCCATCACCTGAGACTTTGAAATCATCACTTCTACAGGCCTCAGTTTCACCATGTTACAAAATATGTAGATAGATACATTCCCTGAGCATGCCCCGCCCCCTGCCTCATGACAGAGCCCCGGAGATTCGAGTTCTCACGCAAAAATATGAATCGTTGCCGGGCATTGGTGGCACACGCCTTTGATCCCAGCACTCGGGAGGCAGGTGGATCTCTGTGAGTTCGAGACCAGCCTGGTCTACAGAGCTAGTTCCAGGACAGGCTCCAAAACCACAGAGAAACCCTGTCTAGAAAAACCAAAAAAAAAAAAAAAAAAAAAAAAAAAAAAAAAGAATCGTTAAGTTTTTAAATGCCCACTTTAAATGCCTGGTTTATGCCTAGTCTGTATAAGAGTGTGTGTTGTATTAAGTGTAAGGGGAGAGGGACGTAAGACTGTGTTAGGCTTGATGCTGGGAGTCCCAGGAACAGGCGGTTCCTTGCGCTTTTGTGCTAACCACTGCACCTTGTGTTTCACTTCTGCTGAGGAATCTTTTCCCATGTATTTGCTCACTAGTTTATGTTCGTTCTTTTTCTCTTTTTCATATTTTAAAAGTTGTGCCCGACGTCTTTTCTCCTGTCTGTGCTGACGCTACCCTCCATCATTGAGTAATTGCTTTTATCCAGGTGTGGTGGGCCGTTACCTTCACAATGGTCGTGTGAGATAGATGGTGTTATGTTCACTGGACATCGAGGCTCAGAGATGTTTGTGGCCTTCTCAAGTGCGGTAAAGAGCAGAGTCAACTTTCCGACCCCATTGTGTCTTCCTTGAAAGCCTCACGAATAGTGTTAAAACTTTGCATATTATGGCGGTTAGTGAAGATCCCAATTGTCTGCCCTTCACATGTGCAGCGAATGCTTTTCATTCAGCTGTAACATGAGGGCCTGCTTGTCGGGGTTTTTGTCCTGCCCAGTTCCCGAAGCCGTTTAGCCCCAAAGAAATCACACAGAGGTCTCCATAAGATTATAAACTGATTGTCCCATTAGCTCAGGCTTCTTATTAGCTCTTGTAGCTTATATTAACCTATTATTCTTATCTATGTTAGCCACATGGCTCAGTACCTTATTCAGCAGATCAGGTCACATCCTGCTTCTTTGGTGGTCTGGGCAGGACTGAGGAAAGAGCTTCCTTCTTCCCAGAATACTCCTATTCTCTTTGCCCCGCCTCTACTTCCTGTCTGGTTGTCTTGCTTATGCTCCCTGCCTGGCGACTGGCCAATCAGCATTTATTTAAAACATGATTGACAGAATATAGACAATTCCCTTGCACCATTCAGCAATATTGATTTCGCATGGAAAAGGGACTGCTTCAGTTGGTGGCCCCGGTCAGTGAACTGGGACAAGGGCTTATCTCTGCAAAGGCCACTGGAACATTATTTTTCAGGTAGAATCAAGACTTAGTAGATTTAAGGCCCTGAGTAGGGTCATCCTGTGTTGTTGGAGTTTCCTTTGGACCACCAGCTCACAAATAACATGGAGACTTCTTATTAATTATGAAAGCTCAGCCTTAGGTTAGGTTTGTTCATAACTAGTTCTTATAACTTAAATTAACCCATATTTTAAAATCTATATTTTCCACATGGCTCCAAACTACCTATCCTGCTTCCTCTGCTGTCTGGTGGCTCTGCCTTTCTTCTTCCCAAAGTGCTCTCTCTGCCCAGAAGTCCCTCCTATACTCTCCTGCCTAGCTATTGGCTGTTCAGCTGTTTATCACACCAATCAGAGAAACACATCTTCATACAATGTTCAAATATCCCACCACATTTCCCCCTTTTTGACTAAATAAAAAGGGAAGGTTTTAACTCTAACATAGTAAAATTATATTCAATAAGAACAATTACCAGGTAATTACATTCACAGTGTCCAATTTATTTGTGTTTGGCATATACTTGGAAAAAATACTTTATTATTTATCTTATTTTGGTGAGTCCAAAATTTTATACCTAAACTATTTTTTTATCATAACTTGTATTATCATCCTAAAAATATCCTTTTAGACCTTAAAATATCTTCTTAGATAATAACAACTTAAACATTTTATGTTTTCAAACTTATAAACTTTATATCTCTTATGTAAGTTTTTTTTTCTGAATTTGTTAACAAGGAAAACTGTAACTATAACTATAGTCTTTTACCAGATCAAAGAAGGATAAAATATTACTTGAGTAAACAGGAAGTGCAGAGCAAACAACTTCTAAAACTATAGAAATCACAGAGACATCTGACTGCCTGGACAGTTACCCAGTGTTCCTCTGTAACATTGGGGCATCCATCTTGGACCTACCTACCTGTGTGGCCGAAACCTCTCAGCTAGCAGCTTTGAAGATGCTTTGGGGTGTAGATTTTTATGGAAATTGTAACATAGGAATTCTGAGAGGCTGGATCACTTGGGCTACTTGTCCTCATTGGTGTCTGGTCCTTTTGTTATGAAAACGCACACACTTTTAAGGGTGACATGCCTGTCTGCATTAACACAAGTGTGGACTGTACAATGTGCACATGTCAGCTAAAGACTTTTTGTTCTTTGTTTGAGCCAATAAAAGGCATTGTTAGTGTTACAGATCTGTTTGGATTGCATAACTAAACCTCTTTCCATGCCATAGGAGAGGCTGGCATGTAATAATGTCATGAGGACTCTGTAGCCAATAAGATTTATCGTGTCTCCTCCAGTCTCAGAGATGTTCCATGGAGCGAGATCAGGTTACACATCACCTGTCTTGTAGTCTTTCTTGTTTTTTTTTTTTTTTCATTTCTTTTTGTTCATGTCTGTAGCTAAGATTTTCAGGTCTTCCCCAATGGAATCTGGTCTTTATTATTTTTGAAGAAATCCGTATCTTTTTGTTTTCTGTGGAAACAAAAGCATAACCTCTCCTCCAATGCAACATATCCATTCTGAAGTTAAGACACTCTTAAAATCTATAGGTTCGTTTAAATTAGCGTTTCTGTAATCCAATATCCCTCAGCAGCTATTTTTTTGTTGTTCATTAACATTGAAAAAACTCATAGTACCATGCAGGATCCAGAGACTCTATGTATTTTCCATTTTATGTGGCTTCTTAAATATTAATTTACTCTTTAAAGACTTTATTATTTTTAAACATTTTTTTTTCTATGACTGTCTATATCCATTTTCTTTTCTTTCTTTAGCATGTCAGCACATTTCTTAGCATAATATATGATATGGGATTCCCTTCTGTATGCTGTGAATACCGTTGGTTAGTGGAGAATCTGTCGTGGGCCTGGCAGGGAAGAATGAGGTAGGTGGGGAAAACTAAACTGAATGCTGGGAGAAAGAAGGTGGAGTCACAGAGACGCCATGGAGCTGCTAGAGGGGAAAGACGCCTTGCTGGTAGGCTGTGAGCCTCATGGTAAAATATAAAATAATAATAGAAATGGGTTAATTTGATATGTAAGAGCTTGCTAGGAGTATGCTATAGTGATTGGCCAAGCAGTGATTTAATTAATATAGTTTCTGTGTGATTATTTCAGTTCTGGGCAGCCAGGAGCAAACAAGTGGCCTTCATACAACATGTATCTGTTAAGAGGTTTTCTTGTTTTTTTTTTTTTCTTTTTTATTACATATTTTCATTTATTTTACTTACCAACCACAGTTTTCCCTTCCTCCTCTCTTCCCGTTCTGTCCTCCTACCTCCCTTGTACCCCCCATCCACTCCTCTGTTCAGAAAGGGGCAAGCCTCCCATGGGAGTCAAAAAAGCATGACATATCAAGTTGAGGCAGGACTAAGCTCCTCCCCCTGCATCAAGACTGTGTGAGGCATCCCAACATGGATGCTAGCTATGTAGTGAATTCACTGCTAGGATGCATTAAACCTCTGCTTAGCACATGGCATCCTGGTGGCTGGCTCTACCCCTCTTTGTTCTCTGAGAGCTTAGCCTTATGATTGTGGACACTGACCCCTGAGCTGCTTTTACCTGCCCCAGCTCTGGAAATGTTTGTGTCTGCTTGTAGCAGGTTTGTATCCAGTGCTGGCTGCTCAAGTGTCCATCTGCACAGTAGGGCTTCTTAGAAAAGCCACAGTTCTGTGGCTGAGCCTACCCAAGAACACGTTTGCCAGAAAGCTGTGCCAGGAAGCTGCTTGCTAGGATCATTTGTGTTTTTTACCTTTCTCAGGCCTTATGTGCATATATGTGACCAGGTGTTGGATGCCATATGTAGTCATATTTTCCTTTGGGCCACCAGGTCACAAATAGCTCCATGGAGACTTATTATTAATTATGAAAGTTCAGCCTCCGTTTAGGCTTGTTCCTAAATGGTTCTTATAACTTAAATTAGCCCATCTTTTTTTTTTTTTTTTTTTTTTTTTTTTTTTTTTTTTTTTTTTNTTTTTTTTTTTTTTTTTTTTTTTTTTTATTTTGTGATCTTCCACATGGCTCGTTACCTCATCTCGGTACTGTCCATCCTGCTTCCTCCGTGTCTGGCTGGTGGGTCTACCTTCCTTTTCTCCCAGAGTTCTCTGTGGGAAAGTTCCACTTATACACTATTGCCTAGCTATTGGCTGTTCAGCTTTTTATTGCACCAATCCCAGCAACCCTTCTTTACACAGTGTACAAATATCCCATAACAGAAAACATCTGTGGTTGAGATGCTTCAGACAGTAGGGTGTGCAGTTCTCACAATGATCAGCGTAGACCAAGGCCTTTTGTATGTAGGGATGTGGTCCTTCCCCCCCTCCCTCCCAGTGTTGTAGGAGTGGAAATATGATGAGTAAAGTCAGGGTAGGATGTATGACTGAGACAGGAGGATCCTAAGGCTATCTGACTAGTCAGTTTAGCTAATTAGTAAGCTTCTGGTTCAGTGAGGGACTCTAAAAAACAAGGCAGACCTGGGTGTGGTGGCTCATGCCTTTAATCCCAGCACTCAGAGGCACAGTAAGGTGGATCTCTGTGAGTCTGAGGCCAGCTGGTCTATGTAGTGAATTCTAGACCAGCCAGGGCTACATAGTGTCAACAAACAAATTAAAATAAACAAACAAACAAGTGAGAGAGCAATGAAGGAAGATACCAGATGTTGACCTCTGGCTTTCATAGACACCACTCACGCACAGAGACACACAGTTGGATTTATAGTTAACATTTTGTTCATGTTAGTTTTTGGTGCTGGTGATTGAAGCCAAGCATGTTTGCTGGGAAGGTTTTCTTTCATTGAGCTGTATCCAAGCCTTTTCATTTACATTTTAGTAAAAACTCTGTGTGTGTATGTGTGTGTGTGTGTGTGTGTGTGTGTGTCTGTGTCTAGTTTTGGGTTCTCAATTTTAATGTGTGGGGAGATATTTGGGATGTGTTTTAATGGGAGTTCCAGAAGGATAAAGATTTATAGCTGGCAAATAGAGGGCAAAGCTGGAGGAACCAGGGTATCTGGAGGCTGAGGCAGGGTGATCTTAAGTTCAAGGCCAGCTACACTGTGAGATTGTAAAATAATGTTGTACCTGTGAATAGTATGTTTTCTTCCGTACCTCCTTAAAGCTTCAGCTTTAAGAAGAATTGAAAGTGGATGTTGCTATATCAAATTTGTCTTTTGAAGCTTGAAATAGCACTGAGGCATACTCCAAACCTAAACTTTACAATCTTTGGAAAAATATCCACTAGTGAAAATATAATTTGTGTGCTGACACTGAAACATAAATGACTTGAAATTATTCCCATAAGGAGAAGCAAGATTTTTAGAGTCAAGAATACATTATGGATTTACTTTGTGTAATTTTGGTTGTTATTTTTGGTTATTTTGAGATAGAAGCTCATTATATAGCCTAGAGTGAGTGGCTTTGAACCCACAATCCTCCAGCCTCAGTTTTGTGTGATTTTTTATTGAAGTCTTTACTGTTTTTCTAGTAACAACTTGCTGAGTAGCTGTGTGGTAAGATGGATGGATCAAGAGATTTGGGGGTGGAGCCTGAAGGTATAACACTTGGCTAACATATGGGTTGCATAACTAGCAAAATTTAAAACAAAAATAATACTAGCTGTTAAGGTGTTTTTATTCTCCCTACATTCTTAACTATGAAAACCCTAAGAAATAAGCAAAGTATTACTTTGTGACATGTATGAAGTAGGTATGTTATTACATGTATGAAGTGGATATGTTATTGTCAAAAGTTTATCCTAAACTGTTATCTGATGTTTTGTGCCACTGGAAAACTTTGAGATCTTCTGGTTAATGTCAGCTGTCACCTTGATCGGGTCTAGGGGCATTGCCTCAATCAGATGGGCCCGTGGGTATTTGGTTGATTGTTAATTGCTGTAGAAGGCTGAGCAGATGGTCCTGGCTTGTCTAAGGATGCCATAGAGTAAGCAAGGAAGCCGTTTTCCTCTGTGCTTCCTGCCTCAGCTTGAGTCCCTGGCCTGACTTTCCTCAGTGGTAGACTATATAACCTGTAAGATCATATAAACATTTTCCTCCCTAAATCGCTATTGGTCCTGGTGCTTATCACAGCAACAGGAAAACAAACTAGAGCAACAGGGCAGAGAAAGCTTTAAGCAAGGTGACTATTAAATGATACAACTGCAGTCTGAGGAAAAATACTTTATGAAGTACTTCTGGACATTTGGTGTGCTTGTGTGTTCTTTGACGTGGGTGATGTAATGATACTTCCTGAATGAATTTTTATTGTCTTCAGAGACAGGAGTATAAACAGGCCATTATTCTGGGTGCAGAGGGAGGCAAGGTGTTCTGATAGGGGACTGCCAAGGCCTGAAGTTTGGGCACGCAGCACTATTGAAGTGATCAGAGATACCTGAGGTCAAGCATGAGCATGCCAGAGGCCAGGCTGAGAGAGAACTGGGGGAGGCCAGAGCTCATTGAGGAGTCTGACTGGGCTGAGAGGAAAGCACTAGGGACTGCACTTCACGGGCAGAGGTTTGACGCCACCAGCAGGAGCTGTTATTACCCATGCCGGTCATTAGACCCTGACTGCCCCACATTTGGTGACTGAAAGAGCATGGAGTTGGGGGGAGGGGGGGAGGCCAGAGTCCACTGTCTCTGGATGCTTACTTCACTTGTATCTTTTATAGATCTGTTTGGGTCAATTCCTGTGATAGATTCTGTTCCTTTCTTGCATCTTGCTTTTTTTTGCTGTGTTATAATCAACTGTTAAGAAACTGGTTCTTTTTTTTTTTTTTACATATTTTACAATTTTTGATATAATGTAACGTTACTTTTCACAGGACAAACCCAGAAAATGAACCTCTTCCAGTCAATAACAAGCGCCTTGGATAATTCATTGGCCAAAGACCCCACTGCAGGTAAACTTAGTGCGTGTGTGCAGCCTTGTTCCTTCCAGAGTCTGAGACCTGAGCAAATCACTAAAAGGGTCTACTTAGAGTCTGAACATACACTTACCCACTAGTTTCCGACACGTCCTCCTGGGTATCCTTGTTAACTTGCTCTTTGCAGCGTGTGTGGTCCCTTTATTATGTGTTGGTTTCTGGTTGATACCTGTTGGCTACTCCTGTTGTGTAGGAAAAAAACAGGAAATGCCACTTTGTTTAGATATTTATATGTAATATTTAAATATAATATAAATGTATTATATAAATATGTATAATATATATGTATATACACATTTATGGTTATTTTTACATTGGACATGTTAATATTTTAGAAGTAATCATTTTAGTATTTCTGCTTTTTAAGTTACCATACAAAGCAGTGGGATTTACTATAGTTGCTTCATCCACAGGTGTCCTGTTCTGTTTTGTTTCCTTCCCCTCTCTTGCTTTTCTGCCCTTAGGCAGTTCCCATCCTGCTTTCAAATTAAATGTCAGTACTTTCTCTCTCTCTCTCTCTCTCTCTCTCTCTCTCTCTCTCTCTCTCTCTCCTCTTCTCCCCTCCCTTAAGATCTGTTTCAATTCTCTCATGATAAACTTTCTGTTAGACACACACACACACACCACACATGCATACACAGATGCACATGCACGCATACACATGCACACACACAGATGTGCATCCATGCACACCTACACTTAAATCTAGATTCTGTATATGAGAGACAGCAGGCAGGGGTCTTTGTCTTTCCGAGTCTGGCTTATTTTACACAATGTAATGATTTATGGTTCTACCTATTTTCCTGCCGATGTCATGATTTCATTTTTGCCCTGTGGCTGAATAAAGTTTGATTGTGTTTGTGCCGTGTGTCACATTTTCTAAACAATTTTATAGGTAACTTATGTTTACTTATTTTGTCGTCTTATTTTTAGTTTTGTGTATGTGTCTGTATGAGGGTATGCACATTTGGGAGCAAGTGCCCATGGAGAATAGAGACGCTAGATGTGTCAGGACTCCCAGGAGCTGGAGTTGCAGGCAGTTGTTAGCTGCCTTATGTGGGTGCTGGGGATCAAACTTGGTTCTTATGCAAATTCAGTGTACACACTTATCTGCTGAGCCCTTTCTCTATCCCAGCAACTTAGTCTTCATCTTGCTGCATTTTTAAAGTTTGATTGACTTTATATATATATATATATATATTCTTACTTACACATATGTTTGTATGTGTGTATACACATGTATGCATTACAAATACACAGTATTATTGTATATATTTATATGTGCACACATGAATTATCCAAAAAAGATATTATATACATATAAACCACATTTTTATTACACAGATGTGAGTATATGTATAATTTCAAATCTAAATATTTAAGTTGCTTATTTGTTATGACTTTAAATTTAGGGATTACTAAATAGATTCTTTTATATTTTTCAGTAATATTTGGTGAAGATGTTGCCTTTGGTGGAGTTTTCCGATGCACTGTTGGCTTACGAGACAAATATGGTAAGTTACTAGCTGTATAAAGAACATTCAACAGAATATTTTCTCAAAGATCTGGAAAACATAAATCATGTCTATACCATTGCTATATTATCGTTTGGTTGGGCTCCTTTTATTTTGAGAACATCTTGCAGAGTTCTCTGTCCTGGATTTCTCCAAATTTGTTCTCACTAGAATCTTCTAACGTAGTTTATCTTGCATGACTCGTAGGTTGCAAAACCTGAAAACATTTCCTGACGTGGGCTGTCACATCATTCATCTCTCCAGGAACCGTAGGCTTCCTCTTGGCACATACCGTAGCCAAGCTCAGCTCCGTTGTCCTTAATTCAAGACTCTGCCCATTTGTCTGTGGTAGTGAGAGTGTATATTTTTGTTGCTGTTGGTGGTGGTGGTGGAAATGTATTAACCTTTCCTACAATATTGGTTCACATTGTTGTGGGGGGCCTTGCCAGTCTCTAGCGAAACTCGGCAGGATTCCTGTTTCAATCTTGAAGCCAAATCCAGTTTTGTTTGGGAAACCTCAGATTTAAAATCCTTGGGATGACCAGGGAGAGCCCATTCCATGCTGTGAAGCTCAGACTTAAAACCTTGGGGTGACCAGGGAGAGCCCACTCATTCCATGCTGTGAAGCTCAGACTTAAAACCTTGGGATGACCTCGGAGAGCCCACTCACTCCATGCTGTGAAGTGTTGCCTTCTTTACTTGGAGCCACTAACTTAAAAGTTATTCATATCTAATAGATAGCTCCGCAACAGGGTCTGGACCTGTGTTTGCCTAAACTAACAGCATTGTAGCCTGGCTAAGTTGGCGTTAAAAGTTACCGCTGCCCCGTAGCCTCCTCCCTCTTGGTTCTCAGCTGCCTTCCTTTCTATCTGCTGCTTCATTGTCTTTGCACTCAGAGGTGAAACCATCAGAATGGGCCTCGGTTGGTTCCGCAGTGCTCCCTGCTCTGACTAGCTAAGGAAGGTGCTTCTACTTTTACTGCTTAAAAAAAAAAATCCTACTTTTACTGCTAATGTGCTCACCTTCTGACTAGCTAAGGAAGGTCCTTCTACCCTTACTGCTAATGGCTCACCCCCCTGACTAGCCAAGGAAGGTCCTTCTACTCTTACTGCTAATGGCTCCTTTGTCGTGCCTTGTGTTTTATTTCTTCTTTCACTCTTACCTAATCTCAGAGCAAGCAGAGCAGGTACATTTAGGCTGAGGAGCAGTTGATAGTGTTCATATTCTTAGACTCCTCTGCCCTGGAGTGCTCAGGTCTGTTCAGGCTGAGCAGCAAGGGCCCTTAAGAGTTTTAACACAATTATTGTGTGTGGAATTTTAGTTTAAGATGTGTTACATTCGTTTATGCTGTGGAATATTTGTTTCCTGATGTGAAGTTGCGTTGCATTGGTTTAGCTCTGTAAAGCTGTGCTACTTTGCCTGTCTGAAACAGCTAATTGGTCTAATAAAGAGCTGAATGGCCAATAGCTCAACAGCAGAGGGACAGGAGGGGCTGGCAGGCAGAGAGAATAAATAGGAGGAGAAATCTAGGCTCTCGAAAAAGGGAGGAATGGGGAAAGGAGAAAGAGAGGAGGACACCGGGGCCGGCCTCCCAGCCACGCAGCCAGCCACGGAGTAAGAAGAGGGAAGAAAGATGTATAGAATAAAGATAGGTGAAAAGCCCAAAGGCCAAACATAGTTAAAGAGAAGCAGGATAATTTAAGTTAGAAAAGCTGGCTAGAAACAAGCCAAGCTACGACCAGGCATTCATAAGTAAGAATAAGACTCTGTACAAAACAAAACACAACCCCCACTACAGTTGTGTGTCTATTGCTCCGTCTCTGAAGTACGTGGTGTCAAGGTCCATGTGATGTACTGAGGACGTTCAGTGTGTCCCTTTTTCTCCCAGTGATGACAGGGCTCCAGTCCTCTCCTTCCTCCTGGCTGTGTGTTCTGTGAGCTGTTGAGAGACAGAAAAAGTTGGTCAAAAGGCTGTCTTCTATGCTGTAGACTCCTAGAAACTCGTAGCTCATTAGAAAAAAAAAAAAACAAAGAAAACGTTCATACATTTGATTTTAGAGAAAGGCGTATGCGCTGAAGACTATTTCAGGAAGTAGGGAAATGTAAAGGAGAGTAAACAGTGCTCAGGTGTTTCTGGAGACACTCATGGGGGCATCTGAATAGTTTTGTTTCTGGGGAGGATTTGAATAGGTCTGTATATTTAATACTTAAGATACAGAATTTTGTCTTTTAAACTTGATGTACTCTCTGTAGGGTACAGCAGCATGCTTTGAGGGCAGCTCCTTCTTGTCTGACTCAGTGTGATGTATTTGAGCTGGAGAGAGTTTCTGGCTCTTCCCTCAAGGTCACATGTGTGACTCTTTACTGCATCCATCCTGTCTGGGGCATTTCGTCCATAATCCCTGCTGTTGACAAACTAGCTACTTCCGAATGTCTGCCTCTAATCTCTCTCTTTCCAACCTCTTTCCTGAGCTTGAGAGCCACGGCATCACTGTTCTACCCCGAATGTTCATGTTAAAGTCCCACAGTATGGCGATTTATCTTTAATGTCAACTTGAGTGGATATAGGATCAGCTAGGAGACAAGAATTCTGGACACACCCATGAGGGCTTTTCCCTTCTCATTTAACTGAGGCAGGAAGACACACCTTGCGTGCGGATGGTACCATTCCATGGGCTGAAGTCTCAGACTGAATAAAAGAGGAGAAAGGAGGAAGAGAACTGAGATCTGGATTCATTACTCTGCTTCCCGACTAGATATCATGTGTGTCGGGTGTTTTGTCATGGCAAGGAGAAGGGTCACTAACAGAGTCGTCTAGAATGTAGCTTTTCAAAAGGCAAACTCAACACACACCTCCTGTGAGTCCCGCCTCTCATGGAGTGTTTCCTCTTTCACGTCTGGTTAGTTGCTCAAGTCAGAAATCCAGGAGACCCTAGTGTCCTGATCCTTTTTCATCCTTCCTGTCCCATCTGTCCTACAATTTTGTCTTCCTGCTTAGTTTTGACTTGGTTCCTCTGTTCCATGCTACCATTGAATTTTGAGATCTTGGATTTTTCTCCTCCTGGGCAATTTCACATCTTAGTAATTACCTCCTTTCGCTTGATCTCTGTCCGTCCGTCCATCCCCATTACAAGGACTGTCACTCAAGGTGCTGTTTTCATAACCGAAGGATAGTGGGGATGCTGGAGAGCTGGAGAGAAATATGTATGAAATAGTTTTCCTTATATTTACAGAAATATTTATACTTGATGCATGGCACCAAAAAAGTCCATTTGGCTTTATTTTATAAAGTCACAAATAATTTATAATAACTTAAAAATTATAATAATACAGTTGAAGACACTGTGTTGAATAATGAGCTGGCTGTATTGGTTGTTATCACCTTGATGCAGAGATATCTGAAAAGAGGCAACCTCTATTGAGAAAATGCCCTCGCCAGATTGGCCTGTGGACACACCTGTGGGCCATTTTTCTTGATTAATGATCAATGTGGGAGGGTGAAGACCATTGTGGGCGATGCCACCCCTGGGCAAGTGTAAGAAAGCAGGCTGAGCAAGGCACTGAGAGCAGCTTTCCTCTGTGGTCTCCGCTTCAGTCCGTGCTTCCAGATTCCTGCCTCGAACTCCGTCCCTGACTTCCCTTCATGAAGGGCTTTAAGCTGTAATGTGAAATAAACCCTTTCCTCTCCAAGTTACTTTTGGTCACAGTGTTTTATCACAGTACTAGAAAGCCGACCAAGATGCGGGGAAAGCGCTTCCTGTTCTGAACCCGTGGGTGTGTGGTGCTGGAAGGCCTGTGGCCAGTAGGTGGCAGCCTGTGCTTTGCGATGAGAGCTGGTCCTCTGGGCGTTGTACTGGTCTGGCGCTGCAGCCGAGCATTTTGCCTTCCACCAGGAAGTAAAGGTTGAAGTTTTGCAGGTTTACTGATGGAGTATTGGAAAGCTGGACGCTGCTTCCTATTACAGTGAAAGGGCCACTTAGCGACCAGGCTACCCCAAAAGCTACAGGGCTATGTTTGACCCAGGTGGCCAGGATGACTGGGGATTTAGAAGCATCAGTTTCTCTTTTCCTTCCCCGTCCTTTGATAGAACAGACCGAGAGCCTTGGAAATTAAAAGCAATAGAATGATATATCCTTAACAACTCATTGTGTCCTAAACGGCAGCTTCAGTCTATAAGCACGGAGAGTCTGTTGCTGAGACGCTCGGATGGAGCTAGTGGACTGCTAGGGAAGCGAGGGGCGAGAGGGTTGTTTATGTTGCGGGAATCTGTGGGGAAGGTGTGATTTTTCTCTTGAAGGTCACACACGTCTGTAGTGTTGACACCGTCCGAGGTGTATGTGTTCAAATGAGACTGGTGTGTGCATTTTTAATTTAAAAAATTTCCCCTTAAAATACATTTGTTGAATTAGTCTGCAAAATAATAGATTTCTTTTTTTTAAAAATATTTATTTATTATGTATACAATATTCCATCTGTGTGTATACCTGCAGGCCAGAAGAGGGCACCAGACCCCATTACAGATGGCTGTGAGCCACCATGTGGTTGCTGGGACTCGAACTCAGGACCTTCGGAAGAGCAGGCAATGCTCTTAACCACTGAGCCATCTCTCCAGCCCAATAATAGATTTCTTAATGGCGTTTTCACACACACTTCGTTCTGGCTGATTCTCTTCGTCGTGCCCCCCTCTTTCTCTGCCCCCATCGCTGCTTGTAAACCCTCCCCTCCCCGGCATTCTCACTTCACTTTCATACCGCATGGGTTCTATTGCTCTCCTCACCCTGACTGCGAACCCCCTGCCTCCATCCCCCCTCATGGGCCACTTTCCAGTTTTCCGGTGTCTACCCCCTTCACCTAACACACACACAACATAAACACACACGTGAGTCCAGAAGCTAACATCTGCACAGTACCATTCTGCACGGCTGTCAGTTTTGCCGGACTGTGCTTCTTAGACCGTCGTTGGCCCACTTACTGCAGGAAACGTAGGTGAGAAGGAGAAGTTGAAGGAGTCTCCTGCCCAAACATCTGCCTTTTCTCTGTCCCAGGGGATTTTCCATCCTGTATCCGTTCCTTTATGTACAGGTGTGGCTGCCGTAGCAGCTTGGGGAAGCTAATATAACCACTTAGTTGTTTTCTTCTCTAAACACTACTGAAATTATATAACCAGAAACTTGAGGAGGCTGAAGTCCAGAGGGAAAAGAATGGGAATTGTAGGGAGAGGGAAATGCTTGTCTGCCGCATGCCTGTGTTCGGGAGTTGACTTTGGGATCCTCACTGGTAGAGGGTGGAGGGGAAAATCAGTGGAACCCCACAGACTCTTCTAGACACTTTCAGGCAATGTATTGTACTTTCTTCTGTTCCCCCTCCTGTGTGACTTCCTGAGCGGCCTTAGGCACTGTTAAAATTATTTTAAGAAGTATCTTTCCCAGAACAGTAAGTTTTAAACCTGAGGGGTGTAAGCACAGCTTTTTTTTTAACAGCTCTCATATTTTTTATCTGAATTATGATATTAATATCTTCAATAGAGTAAATAGTCTTCTATGCATTCCTTCTGTGGACAGGCTCGTCTGACTGGTAGCTGTGCATTTGGAGTTAGTGTAAGTGTGGTGAGGGTTTGGTGTCTAGAAAACTGAAGCTCATTTTGCTAAAGAAAACAATTTATAAAAACATGAATTCTTCAGAGACATAGACTATGTGTTGAAATAAGGAGCGGTGGCTGGGGCTGCGTCCCCAACACCCCGGCCGCTTGGCTAGCTCATGCCCGAAATAACAACACACAAACTGTATTCATTTAAGAACTGCTTGGCCCATGAACTCTAACCCTTACAGGCTAATTCTCGCACCTGGACTAGCCCATTTCTAATGATGTGTGTAAGCACCCCAAGGTGCGCTTACCGGGAAGATTCTAGCCTACATCCATCCGGGATTGGAGGAGCTTCATTGCGTGCATCTGCCTGGGAGAGCTGAGCATGGCGTCTCTGCTCCAGCAGAGCTGTCGGGTCTCTCCGGGAGCAGAGCAGAGTCTGACCTCACTTCCTCTTCTGCCCAGAATTCTATTCTGTTTACTCCTCCCATCTATGTTCTAAGCTGAGGCCAAGCAGTTGGTTTATTATAACTTAACCAATGAAATCAACAGATTGATATATGACACTCCCACATCAACTATGTGGTTTGTTTGTCCTTTTGAGATGTGTGTGTGTGTGTGTCTTTTATCATTTTCTGATGTTTTTGTTCGCTTGATGAATTACCCTCAGAAATGAGATGAAATCTTGTCAATCCATACTTCATTTAGATTGCTCCCCCCATTTATTTACTTTGTTGACCTTTTACCAATTTTTTATTACAAGTGACAATTTCAGAATTATACTAAAATTATAACTGTCCAATGTGGCCACTGCATTTTAATTTATCAGTAATCAAGTGAGTGTTCTCCTAACTATGCTTCTGAACAGTGGTTCAACAAACAGTGTGTAAAGGGATAAGCTTCGTGTTTTATAGGGTATCCCAGCTGGAGAGACGGGAAGGCTCTGTGCAGTCCGGAGATTCTTGGCTCAGCCGTTCTGAGGCTGAGAAGCTCCGATCTGTTCATCTCTTACAAAAAGCCACAGAAACGGGAGTTCCGAGAGGTTAGTCATTCCAAGTGCCCAGTGGCAAGTGGGTCAGCCCACTAGAAATAAACTAGAAGTATCGAGAGTTGTAGCCCCAGATGGTGGCACACATCTTTAATCCCAACACTCGAGAGGTAGCGGCAAGGTAGGCAGATCTTTATGAGTTTGAGGCCAGCCTCATCTACACGGTAAGTTCCAGGCCATCCAGGACTGTCCAGCGAGATCTCTCCCCATGTTGGGGACCGGGGTAGAGAAACGTATAAACAGTTCTGGAGCTAGAGAATTCTTTCTATTTGTCATATATATATATATATATACATATATATATATATATTTTTTTAGCTCAGTGGACAGTGCTTGTGTAGCATGCAAGGGGGTTCCAAACCCCAGCACTTCATAAACTCATCCCTGCATGGGAGGCGGAGGCAGGAGGAGGATCAAGAGTTCAAAGTCATCCTTAGCTACTTGATGAGTTTGAGGCCAGCCTGGGTGACATGAGTTACTGTCTAAAGAAGAGAGAGACAGAGAAAAGAAAAGAAAAAAGATGAAGGTATTCCAATTCAGTAGAGCTTAAGGTTTTTTTATTTTTTATTTTTTTTTATTTCAATGTGGAGTGAGGAACAACTAGCAGAAGTTCATGTTAAGAAGTTTGAGAACTCTAGGCTTGTCTTCCGAACGGATTTTCTGAGCCTCTTAAGTCGTGTGCTGGCAGCTGGTGCTCTCACCGTTTTTCCTTTCCTTAATTGATTAAACACTAAATGTTAGAGCTGCCACCAGGTGTTCTCTCTGACATTTTAAGCCTCATGCAGAATGGGATGCCCTTAAGCCGGTTTTTCTCAGCCTCTTTGACAGTGGCACAGTTTTAAAGTTTTCAAAGGTGATCACGAAGAGGTAGGCTGGGATCAGAGGGAGCAGGTAATGACTTTCGAAAGAACAGCATCGACTCGTAGATCCTTTGGAAGTTGGCAGTTTAGAAGTAGAAAGTCAAGACTTTATATTTTATGAGCCATATGTTAAATGAGAAGCGATCTTTAAATTTCCAAGTATGACATACCACGTGTCCTTGGCTGTTAAAGGTATTTCACGTGTCCCTTTTGGGATGGATTTGCTACAGTACCCTCCAGATCTGGAACAGAGCCTCTGAATGCCTTCCTTCACGTGGACACCTTTCAACAGATGGAAGCATTGTTTGTAACTTTGTAGTTAGTATTAGTAGGCGCTAAATGTTTCTAATTATTTCATTTTTCTTTATTTTTTTTATGTATTCAGAGTTGTTTGACTCAAAAATAGCCTTTGATATAAAACCTTTCACTCTATGGTAAATATGAGGCTTGGAAGATAGATAAAACTGGGGCTAGATCTTAGCTCTAGACACTTACCTAGTGTGAGTAAGGCCCTGTGAAGATTCATCAGCACCACAAACAAAAACAAATGAATACCAACAGCAGATTTTTTTTTTTAAAATCTAAATTGTACTGTGACTGGCTTGGAATGCCCTATGTAGACCAGGCTGGCCTCAAACGCACAGAGATCTACTGCATCTCTCTCCTCAATAGGGATTAAAGACATGTCCCATCCTGCCTGGCAATATTTTAAGAGAGATTTAATATAAAATAGTACCCACTAAAAAGATGAATTCTGTTAATCTTAAGCATTAAAACCACCTTGTTGAATGCACCGTGATTGGCTGCCCCTCCTAGACTAGAATGTGGTACCCAGAGACTTACCCACGCGTCTGGATTTTGAACTTCACTTCCAGTTGTAGTAATTAGATAGCTAAGGTAATTAGTTGTTGTAATTAGATAGTCCTCTGGGAGGGACTCCCATGTAGAAACGGGAAGACGACCATTTAAAGACACTTGTAGTTTGTGAATTTAACACATTTAAAAAATACAGAGAGGGGTAAGAGAAATGGCTCAGTGGGTAAGAGCACTTGCTGCTCTTCTAGAGGACCCAAGTTCGAGTCCCAGAAACAGGGTTGGTTGGTTCCAGCATCAAGGAATCTCAAGCCTCTGAGAGTACCCACGCAATCTGGCACACACACACACACACACACACACACACACACACACACGCACGCACACCACACCACGATACCAGCTGTGCTTGGGAAAGGCCAACACTTGCTTTCTGTGCTTCTTTGATTTAACTGTTCAGGGTTGTTTATGTATCCTGTCATTATCATTTTCTTCTTTTTTCAAAGAAAAACCATAGGTGTTGAAGAATTAAAAACAGACTTGTTACTGCTGACCTGGAGATTCGAAGATGAGTTTTGGTGGGGTCAGGCTGGTTACAAATACATCCCCAACCAAGTACCATTGTGGATTCCTTGGTTTCAATTGCTTAGGGTTCCTTGGGCATTAACAGTTTAAGCAGTTTTTAAATTCCTTAAAACTAAAAGCCATCAGCTACTAAAAGACTATCTTTAGCAATAACTCATTTAGACTTCCGGATTATGAGGCTAAGAGGCTGAGTACAACCATTTTTGTTGAGTGGTTCCGATTGACCTATAGTGTCTGTGAGTGCCTGGGTTCTCCCACCGTATTTTGTTTAACATGAAACAAATCACATAGTCTGCCGAGTTCTTTGGAGAATGTTTTTCCCTGCAGAAGCTGTGTGCATGACAGCCGTAGCAACTTCAGGGCAGCTTGGCACAGAGCTGACCTTGCAGCTTGCTTGGTCACTTCAGGAAACTTAATGTACAGGCTTAGACACTGAGGTACGGTCTCTGCCCCTAATCCTAGCTTGGAATTTCATTGCTTGGCGTGTGCAATGCAGTTCTAAGATCACATAGTAATAATGATTAAATTCACTAGGCAAAAAGTCATTTTCTACTCAGGCTAGGCGTAGCCAGTAAAAACACACCTCGTGTGGTGGAGGGGACAGCACGAGGGCCAGTCGGTTGCCAGGCCTTTGCTGAGTGAGACTCCTCTGTGACAGCCACCTAAGGCTGGAGAACATGGCTTTGTTTTCGGTTCCCATTTAAATAGATGGGGTTTCTCGCTTGCTTTGATTGGCAGGGTTGATGAAGATCAGTTAGGTAAAGGTTGGCAAGTGTCGTGAGCCAAGAAGTCACTTGGGAAGCGGGTTGGACTGAGAGTTTTCAGTTTCCTGGTGAGCAGCTACACCCACCAGCAGCATTAGCCATGCAGTGCGCGACCTTCTCTGTGGCATCCCGCCACCGTGTCCTCTGGCCCCCGGCCAGAAGTAGTGGCATGGGGCCAGCCATAAATTAGCCAGCGATTCTGATTCTTGTTCTGGCTCCTGGAAGCATGAGTGTCTTTAGTAATAAGGACTTTCTGCTCATTTTCTGGGCAGGTTGCTTGCTTAACCCATCTTCTTTTCTGGTCCTTGCTGGCGGGGAGTCCAGTAGAAACAAAGAAAGTTGTTTCCGAGCCGAAAGGGAACACACACAAACCTAGTGCTACACTCTTCAATTAGATGAGGTCTCTGCTTTCCTGGGTTTGAGCATTTGTTTTAGAAAAAGTTGGAATTCGTCAAGTTCAGGAGGAAACTTTAAAATCACTGCATCTTCGTTCTCTAGTTAAAACAAGAAACAGAGCACACTGAATGCCCCGAGTCCATCGTGTGTGTTTCTATTGAAATCAAACAATAGGATGGCGTGTTCATTTCTCCCTCTCCTTTCCTCTGTCTCCTCCCCCCCCTCCCTCTCATCTCCCATCCTTTCTCCTCTTTCCCTTCCTTTCTTACACAGGATCCCTGGTGCCCTCAAATCTTGCGATCCTCCTGCCTCCGTCTCTTCAGTGCTGGGACCACAGGTATGCACATCATAGGGGTATCGTTTTCCTTTCATTAAGTAATCATTCAGTGGAGTTTAAGTAATTATTCTGTCCATATACACCAACGAATAGCTTAGTCCTGTGGCGTGTGTTTATATGGTGTGACTACATGCAAAGATCCACCCACCTATGTTCTAACCAATAAAATGGGCCAAGCCAGTTTCTTTATTAGCCAATGACCTTCCTCCATCACTTGCTATTTCTATCTTAACTATGCTCTCTCTAACGGCTTCCTTCACCACACAGGATGCTGAAGGTAAACTGGGAGGAGTCCCATCTGTTGGGAGGCTCCGACCTACCTATCTTCTCCTGATTGCTCCCCGATATTCCTAAGCAAACCTAGAACCGAGTAATTCCAATGGATGATTGCTCTTCCGTTCTTGCCAGATACCTTTATTGGCTGCATGGGTAGCAGATGTTTTTTTTTTTTTTTCTGAAGCGTGGAGTAGCAGGCAGCTCACTTCTCAGTGTTAGCTCCCATTACAGTTAACGATTTTAGCCAAGTAAAATTGGTTCCAGCATAAGGGTGCTTACCCCGTCATTTAGAAAGGAAGTGGCAGACAAGTCAGGCTGCGGCTCTCACTGCGCGCAGTCGCCTTCCGCCGATAGTGCCACCTCTCTCCTTTTGGTGTCCACCTCCCATTGTACCTAGAAGGGCCCAGGGAAGCATGGATCACGGAGCACATTATTGGTACTGAGGGCCGTCTCACATGTGACTCCATAGGGGATGGTAGTTAATGCAGTACGATTTTGGTTTTGCTCATGTTCAACGTCTCTGATGCCCAGCCTCACCTCAGCGATGCTGAGGTTCTCGAAGGAGTAGCATGTGGTACTGGAGTTTTAAGAGGTCCTTAGGTAATCCACATATGTAGCCAAGAATGAGAACTGATGCCCTTGAAGGTACTAAAATTTTAAGATGTCATTTCTGCATTAAGGAAATCACAGTGTACTGGATAGACCAACACAACATTACATAGAAAGTAACATAGTTAAGCATGAAATTGCAATATAAAACCATGTAAGAAATGCCAAGAACCTTTATTTCTTTCTTTAGAACAGAACTTAAATAAAAGAGGGTAAGTTAAATTGTGTAAAGTTTAAACTGTATATCAAGAGTTTTGATAGCAAATAGCAACTGAGACCTCTGTAGAAAGACACATCTTAATGTAGGGATCTGGTTTCTTCCTCCCCGAAGTCCACTGAAATCTAAGGGTCTTCCTTTGCAAAGGGATCATCATTGATATGAATGGTGGGACCAGGTGTTGTAGTTTGAATAGGTAGGGCCCCCATAGACTCAAGTGTTTAAATGCTTGGCCCATGGCACTATTAGGAGACGTGGCCTTGTTGGCGTAGGTATAGCCTTGTTGGAGGAAGTTTGTCACTGTGGAGGTGGGCTTTGAGGTGTCGTATATGCTCTACCATGCTCAGTGTGACAGTTCACTTCCTGTTGCCTGCGGATCAAGATGGAGAACTCTGAGCTTCTTTTCCAGCACCATGTCTGCCTGCATGCTGCCATGTTTCCCGCCATGACGATAATGGACTAAACTTCTGAACCTGTAAGCCCACCCCAATTAGATGTTTTCTTTTCTAAGAGTTGCCATAGTCATGGTGTCTCTTCACAGCAATAGAAACCCTAACTAAGACGCCAGGGATAGCCTGGACAAAACTCTTAGAAGCTCAAATGTAAAAGGCTTCATTGGTGTAGGAAAACAGATTTTAAAGAATTAGCCTAGTTCATGTGATAGGCTTGCCCAAAGACTTGGGACTTGGTAACACCAGAGACCTCTGGAAACAGGGTGTTGGGGGAGGCAATGGAGTAAGGAGAATGGGTAGAAAGTCTTCTGAGGAAGCTCTCAGACTTTCAGCTTCTCTGCACCAGCTGGCAGAATCCTGAGCTTGAGTCTACAGGGGAAAGGTAACATGCGCAGGGATATAGGGGTGACTGGAAGATGTCCTCTGTGCTTTGTGGTTAGGTGGGCAGCCAGGGATCAGAGTCCTGGCATGTAGGGGTGCAAGGGAGTGAGTATCGGGGGCAGCAAAGCGTTACGATTCCATGCCCAAACGTTTCCATGGGCAAACGGGCAGTGATCATGATGGTGATTGTGTCAGCAGATCGGTCCTCATGATGTTTTTCCACTCTCAGCACCGTCTCCCTGTTTGGTGAGCTTAGTTCTGATGTCATCGCATTTTGCAGGTGTAGAAACTAAGGCACAAAGAGCTCAACTACTTCACAGAGGTTTTCTCCATAAAAAATAATTTTGTTGGTATACATGTTTAATCAACACGAAGCATTGTTGCTAGCTTTATTAAGCCTTTTTGTTTGTTTGTTTGTTTGCACAAATCCAAGTAAGAATAGGCAATACATAATTTAAAATCTGAGATCTCCTTTTTTTCTGTTTAAGAGGCTCATATATCTTGGATTTTGTCATAGAAGGGGCAAAAGAAATGTGGAAATTGTTAAGTTAGTCTCTGACTTTGCTACAGCATGGGGCTAGGGGCTGAGAACAAAGGCAGGCAGACTAGGGGTGAGGTGACTTCTAGGACAGAGATTTCAACTTGGAAGGTTTGTGAGGACACAGCTTGTGGGGACACCCCACCACCAAGAATTCTGACTTGTAGATCTGGGGTGAGACCTGGAAATTTTTACTTCCAGAAAGTGCAGAAGTTGTGACTCCTGTCTGAGACCACGGTGTCTGACCAGTGTGTGAGCTAGTCTATGGCAGTGTTGGGAAGACAGCAGGGAGGGCTGATGGTGACATTAGTCAGGGTGAATTGATAAGGACTGTGAGTCTTTGGAAGGTCACAAAAATGGGGAAGGATGAGGCTTGGGGAAATAGTGAGGGGTGAAATGATGAAGGGTAGGCTGAGGCGTTTCCATGGAGTCCACTAGAGGCCACTGGTGACTTGCTGACCCAAATGAAGTCACGTTTCGTGGAAACGCGTGGTCAGAAATGTGTTAGATGACTCAGGCTTCAAGATGTTATGACTAAATCCTCTCATGCCGTGAAGAATGAGTGGAGATTTCTTTAATCGCAGAACACTGGGTTAGAGTCTCTATTCTGGTCTGCTCTAGCTGGCCGTTTGATTGGAAACAGACTGGGACCATAGTTACAACAATAGTCTTCCTCGGGAAGGAGTACTCCAGTTGGTCATTCAATACCAAATGGTCAGGCCTGAAAAATAACATTATTCTGGGCAGTGGTGGTGGTGCACGCCCTTAATCCCAGCGCTTGGGAGGCTGAGGCAGCCAGATCTCTGTAAGTTTGAGACCAGCCTGGTCTACAAGAGCTAGTTCTGGACAGGCTCTGAAGCTACAGGGAAACCCTGTCTCGGAAAAAAAAAAAAAAAAAAAAAAAAGGAAAGAAAAGTAGCATTAATTATACAGACTGAGCAGGTATGTTTTTAGGAAAAAGAAATGTACACACACATGTGTGTGACAGTTAATAAAGAAGAAGGCCATGAATTTGAAAGAAAGAGATCTAGGAAGGATATATGGGAGGGTTTGGAGGGAGGAAAGGGGGAATGATGTAATTATATTTTTATCTCAAAAAGGAAAAACCTAATCCCCCCAAATGTCTCTGACACTGAACAGAAGGGTCTGTATCCCCTCATTTCAAGTGACACCCTTTTCCCTGTTGCTGGCTGCCTGAGGACCAACATGGAAGCCTTTCTGCTGTGTTTAATTATAGATAGGAACTTCTAAGATCTACCTGCCTCCGGGAGCTTGGCAGACTCAGATGACTTCAGAGACGTCAAGTTGTGTGGTCTTTACTTTGGGGGTCCTCTTGCTGTTGTTTCTGGGGTCACTATCATAGTTCATGCTCTCACTTCTGCTCATCTGAATGTCCTTGGCCAATGGGAATCTTTATTTTCACCATCCTAATTTAATTTTTCAGTAAGATTAACTTTTCCCAAATGCAGCTCCAGTCAACACTTCCTTAAAATCTCCCTGGAGTTTAAGCAGTGAATATCTGTGCTAGCTTAGCGTTTAGAACCTAAATTGATCTGGCCTCGTCTTCAGCTTCAAGCTTTTGTTTTTCTGGCACCGTGTCCTTAACTGTGTCCAACCTTCCTGCCTCTCTTCTCAGAAAGCCTGCCCTCTCCTTCAGATCCACCCTGTTTCAAGACCCTGCCCATCCTCCCCATGACCTTTGACACCTCGAAATAGTCCTCCCAAATGGTCTCTTCTGGATGTATCTAACATTGTGTCCTATTAGTTAGTCTGCTTGTTTCTTACCAATACAGTTTGTCCTCGTGTCACCACAGCAGAGTCAGACGTGAAAACTGATTGCATGAATGAAAGCCAGGTGTCATAATTGAGTGCAAGCAAAAGAAAGAACATGTAACTGATAGACTGACTTCTGGTGACTTTTTCTACACTTGCCATGGCTGAGGGTTTAATGGACCGCTAGACACATGCAGTCAGTCAACCCTGCCATCTTTTTTGATTGCTCAGAACTATTTTCAGACCAAATTCCTAGGTTTTGATTGTGCCCTGGATTAGTTGAACTGATGCCTATCATTAACTTGTGGGGTCTCACTGTGCTAATAATTCTGGTTTTGACAAATTTAAGTGTTTCCTGGATGGTATTGGAATATGTGTGTATAGATAACACCCAGATTCATATGCATCTTGCCTAAAATTAAATGGGGAACATGTGTTTCCCACCCAGTGGAATATTAGTTGTATATATTCATGCATGTGTTAACCTGACTATGATTTTTTCCTGCTTACTTTGTGTTTTTTTTTTGATAATTCTGCTGCTGATTTTTTGCTATTATTTTACTTTTTCGTATGTGGGTGTTTTGTCTACATGTCTGTCTGGGGATCATGTAAATGTCTGGTGTTCATGGAAGTTAGAAGGGGCAATCAGATCCCCTGAGACTGGAGTTACAGATAGCTGTGAGTTTCCATGTGGGTCCTGGGAATTGAACTTGGGTCCTTCAGAAGAGTAGTCAGTTCTCCTAATCATTGGGCCATGTCTCCAGCTCTTGTTGATGCTTTTTGGATTCTACATTTATCTGCTCATTGGAGTGCAAGGCAGAAAAGTGATGTTTACAAGCCATTGGGCTGTAGAAATGGGCTGTAGGATTTGCTGGCTATAATTGATTTTAAAGAAAAAATATATCTGGAACTAGTTTAGGAGATGATGATGTGATTAGCTATAAAGATTAGAAAAACACTTCAGATTTGGAGGAGAATAATTTATATTGTTCAAAACTATTTGTTTTTTCCTCTTTGGCCAAACATCAGTTCTTTGGGGGGCATTTTATACTGTGGTGTTTTGGGGCTATATTAAAGGTCATAATTATGGAGTAAATTGTGTTTGGTTTTGTTCACATGTGGGCCTTGAGTTTTTTCTTAGCTAAGAAACTGGCAGGTCTTTTAAAAATGGCTGGTGGCATTTGGAGAACACTGTTTATTTTCTGTTTAAAATAGATTCTTCATTTTCTTGTGCTTTTTTTTATTAATAGCTCTTCAGTTTGGATGTAGAATTGGTTTGCTGTCAGCCTTCTCCTGTTTACAAAGGGGGAAAGCTCATTTATTTTTTTTGTCCTTCCATGTCCTGTTCCTTTTGCTTCGGAGAAAAGGGCAGCATCATATTTAGATAGGGAGGCTTAGGCTATTTATAAAGCGAGGCAGGTTAATGGAAATTGACAGCTTAGTAATGTCCTCTTGGTGAGTGACGCACACGGGTTTCAGATGACGCTGCCTGGCCGGTTTCACTTACAGTCAGGAATCAGCTGGAGGAATCCGTGCGCTCGGAGCTTTGCTGTTGACGTAGGTACTGGGTACAGATACATTTTCGGAAACATCTCATTTCCATATAAATGAAGGGAAAGTAAAAAGAAAAATGGGGTTGGCTTGCCCTTAAATTCCAGCTGGCATCACAAGGATGATGCCAATCTGTTTTTTCGTGTTTATGGAAAGATGGGCTTTGGTTGTAGTTATAGTCAGTTACCGTGAAATAGTCACAGGTTCATTCAGAAATGCCCTCTGCTCATTGTCTGGACTCTGTTTACTAGTGCACATCAGCTATGTGCACATTTATTTGAAAAATTAATTTTCACTGTGAATTTCTTAATTTCCAGTGTTAATTCCCACATTTCCTCCCTCTTTTGTGCTAGGGATAGAATCCAGAACCTTGTCGGAAGGAAGGGAGGTGAGCCCTCGACCACTGAGCTACATTTCTAGGCCCTTCTTCATACGTTTTAGTTGAATGCGCTAGGGAAGTTTCCATTATCCCATCAATAAGTGTGTCCATTTGGGTTTTATAAAAAAAGAAGTTGAGAACCAGGGTTTGAGGTATCTTCGAGTACGTGCTCTGCAGCCATCAGGCCTGTCTCCACCGTAGTAAAGACAAAGACACAAGAGCTCACTAGCTTCCTACTCGGAGTCCTTCACAACGCACTGACTTCAGAGAATTCATCCCCTTCAATCACACTGATCAGGTCATGTATAGGAGCACAGTTCCAGCCTATGATGAGTATCAGGTCACTAGCAGTTGACTGACTGTTAGCTAATACCATATCCTTTGTGGGATGACAACACATATCAAAACCACTGCTGGAAAAATCCCCCAGGTTGTCCAAGGCCCTGGGCATGCCCACTTCACCTTCGTGCTGTTTCCATTGTGGACCACCTTGGCATACGGTGTTTACCTAAGTGTGTGGCAAGCAGCATGCAGCTCAGCCATTAGACATTGTTTTGCTCAAGTAAGGAGAGAGGGAAAGAAATACAGGTTTCTAAGGGACCACTAACTTAACTGAGGCTGCCCACCTTCCGGCATTACCGCTTTTTCTCCTGTGCTCTGGGTCTTTGTCCCTTCCTCTTTCAGCGCAGGCTGCGTGGTGTCCGAGCATTTGCAGGCCAGAGTAGCAACCAGCAGTGGGTGCCGTCCTTACTCTGCAATCCTGAGTTGTCTTTGGCTCTTCATTCTTGCCACTCAGCATCTCTTTTGCACCTGTTCATCCATGACTGAGACTCTTGCTTAGAGCCCTCTCTGTCCAGTCCTTGTCCACACGCTATCTGGATGGAGGTGACTAGGAGCCTCCCCGCTTGCTCATCCATTGCCTCTCCATTGAAACAATGTTATGTTTCTGCTGCTGGGACTCAGTGTTGGGGAAATGACCTTGGGGGAGGAACGGTTCAGTTTGACTTTATTTATGGTGCCTTTGGGTGGTGTAGTGTATGACAAAAGTGGCTGAGGAGGAATAGTCTGGGAAGCAAAGTGTGAGGGGAAAGGACTAGAGTCTTAATGTCCCCCTTGCAGGGTATAGCCCCAGTGGCCCAATTTCCGTCTAACAGGCAGACTCCTAAAGACTCTGGTACCTCCAAGCCTCCTGCATGTGGGCTCTTAGAAGAAGCAGGAACTGAGGCTCCTTGTTTAGAATTGCCGGCCAGGGCTCTGCATCATTTGTGAGTTTCCTTCATCCCAAATGGAGAGACAGTGCTTTTCACTGATGACTCAGGTACCATGGCCATCAGGTTGGACTTTATTGAAGCTGGGGACAGGCGTCGTGTAGTCAGTGCTGAGTGGCCTTTTGCAGCTGATGGTCTCTTGGCCTTCAGGACTGTGTGCCCCAGTGCCCCTCAGTGTCAGAGGGTCTCAGCTCCATGTGCCTGAATCCCCTCAGCTGCGCAGTGTCTCTCACACTTTCTCCTTCTCTTCCTACTCTCCAGATGGTAACGCTGCACTGGTTTTTGCATTCCGTAGCTTGCTTTTTCCTTAGATCGTCTATGGTTAGCCGGCAGGTTAATTCTCTTTTATCCTAATTTATGGATGGGAAAATTGAAGCATGATGTAAGCTCACCTCGCTGGGAAGTTGTTAGAGGCACTCTGAAACCCAGGGATTCTGACTTTATGGGTCCCCTTTGAAGTGCTGTAGTAAATCTGATTTCAAGCAGGACGTGCTCAACAGTTTTTGTTAACCACCATATTGTAATTGTGGTCATTTGTTGAGTTATACAAGTGATAGGATGGGTGGAGATTTCAGAGACTGAATTTAGGTGAGGACTTACCTGAGGTTTCCTTTGTAACTGTCTGCCTCCGCCCCTACCTCTTGGTTTCTGATTTTGAGAATGGATGCTAAGGTCTTCTAAGTGATAGGCTAACACTGTACCACTAAGCTGTAGCCCCAGACCATCTTATATTTTGAGTTATGGTCCCACTAAGTTGCCCAGGTTGGCTTTGAACTTGCTCATCCTCCTGCCTCAGCCCAAGGTCTTGGGTGCATTCTACCATATTCAGCCCACTTTTTTTCTACATGAAAGTAGGTTGTACAAAAACATCCTGATAATTTATGGCTTACGGCATCTTAACTGTGTCCAAAGTTTGGAGTCTCTATACCTCTTCTTAGAGGTTGGTGTGTGTCCCTCTCTATGACATAGCTGCTAACATCCCTACAGGATATCAGTCCCTCAGTCCTGTGCAAATTATTATGCAGTCGATATTAAAAGGAAACGTTTTTTGCAAAGGTCGCCCCCAATTAAGAGTTTTCTTGACCATTCTGAATGTTGTTTAGTGCTTAAAGAGCCTTTTTAATTTTATTTTATTATTGGTAACTAGGTCACATACTGTGAAAGTTTGAATGAGATGTCTATTTGTTTTAACGTTTTGGAGAAACATCTGAGGGGAGTTTTAGGATGTCGCTCACAGATGTATGACATTTGGAGTCAGTGTTTAAAATCACTTTGTATTTGTGTCTGTGGCCAGATGATTAAGGTCAAATTTGATATGCTTTAACATTTATGAGGTGAGTAGTTTGCAGTAGGAAACTTAGGGAGAGCATTTCTGTCATTGAGGGCTCCAGACCACGGCCTGTGGATTTTGGGCAAGCCCTGCTGCAATGACTTTTGTACCTTACATGAAGAACCTACAGCTACCAGGAAAGTCTGCTGCAGTGACTTTTGTACTGTACCTGGAGAGCCTACAGCTGGTCAGAAAGTCTTCCTGAATGCTAGGATTTTGTAATTTGTTTCTCTTTCTCTTTTTATGCTCAGTTGTAATGTTTACAGCTCATTACATCATTTCTCTGGTTCTCTGCCTGCCTTCTATCTTATGATTAACTTAAAGAACACATTTGAATCTTCCAGAATCCTTGTAAGTGTAGTCATGAATTTATTCCCTCCCTCCCCACCCCCTTACTGTGATTAAAGTAAATAGACAAAACCCAACAAACCAGAGAGGCAAACTGTAGAATCAGACCTGAAGCTACTCTGTTGCCAACTGTAATTTTGTATGCATTCAAATAACATCCCACAGCTGATTGAAGTTGCCATTGTGGGCATGTAAAACATCTTCTTTTCAGATAAACAATGTCCATTCCTGGTACTTGTTTTTGTGTTGTTCATTCATCCATCCAGCAAACATCCTAACAATTCCCTGTGTCCTAGATACTATTCTGTATACTAGAGAAAAGTTGGATACATTCTGAAGTATGTGTCTGAGTGACTGTGTGGCTTCTTTTATTTTGTCACATTTCCATTATATAAATGAAATATTTCATGTACATATTACTCCCTCAATTTCCCACTTATGTACCCAGCTCAACTCCTGTCTGCCTTGCTGTTGTGTGTGTATGTCTTAGTACTTCGTGGGATACGGGACATGACTAGTTCATGAATTTCATAGACATGATTGCCTTTAGTTTCCAGTACCTGGTGCATTTAAACCTGTTCATTTAGGTAATATCAAATGACTGCTAGTCTTAAGGCATTTCTACTCCATTCTCTTTGGTTTCCAAAGGACACAGAGTCAGTGTTGTGAGTAGAGAAGCTTATGGCTTTTTTCCTTGTTGTTCATCGGAATTGCTTTGACCTTTTCTGGTTGTCCTCACTGTTGCACATACACCCAGAATTACAGACTCATTGATCACAAAGGGACATTTGTGTTTTGGTAGATATCTTTTAACAGCTGTTTCCTGGCCATGTACATATGCCCCCATTTGACTTCGATTTCCTTTACTTTTTCTCTCTCTCACCCATGAACTGGCCCGCTTGTCTGAGTGTTTGGGGTAAGACGTAGAATCTGTAGGCCAAGGTTCACAAGTCGTTTGCAGTGATGGCTCCTTGAAGTGTGTGTTTGGAAGACTGTTGGGAGGTTAGTATAAATGTAAGTGAACTTCCCACACTGTGAGCCTTGAAACTTGACGTGTTCTACGATGACAAAAACAGTGTTGTTCCTTCTTGAAAGTAGAGCCAGGCAGTAGGAGATGACCAGGATGATGTAGGACCCATGGCAGCCACATAGAATGCTCAGTCAGAGGGACTCTTCTGAGTGAACTCAGCTGGCCTGAAATGGCCAGCCTTTGTCCTCAACTTTGATTCATCAGTGCGTGTGGGCTGCCATGGCCTTGGACTGTGGGTGGGTCTCCTTTGGTAGAGCAGGTCTTGGAGGAAAGGCTGACAGTTGACGTCTCCCATCCAGCATCATTCTTAGCAGCCAAAGGAACACACTGGGAGAGTGTCACCTAGGAGGCCTAGTGAGTGTCCTGGCACTGACTGGGACTCTGCCTCCATCACTGGCTGCTTGTTCCTCTTCTCTTCTTCTTTTCTAGGACTGGATAATGAGCATCTTACGGAGGAAGTTAACACCCCATTTTTCCTTACTAGTTTTTTGTGGGTGTTGCTGTCGCTGACATTTCATAGTAAGGGGACTGGGAGTCTTTGTTACTTGGGGTTGTCTTTTTGTCTAGAACTGCTTTGGAAGATAATTAACATCTATTGCTTTTGAATAATGACTAGCGTCCTTAGAAGTGCTCCACTTTGGGAGATAAATCGTATAGTCATCTCATTTTAGAATGAAAACAAATTCTTTACGGATATCCCATTTTCTGTTTTTAATATAGGGAAAAAATTGGAAGCAGAATGATCTAGATTAGCTCTGTATTGGCCTCGGTCAACCCTAAAAAATGCTTTTCATCTTTATCAAAGCTTTGGACAGATGCAAAAAAATTGTTGAACAATCGCAACATATTCCAAAAGTCTATGATAGAGATTATAAAGATGCAGTATTTCTTTCCCCACTGTTAAAATTATACCTGTAGGAACTGGAGAGATGGCTCCGTGATTCTGAGTGCCTACTGCCCTTGCCAGCAGAGCTGAGTTCAGTTCCTAGTAAACGTCAGGTGGGTGGCAATCACCAGGAACTCCAGCTCCAACGTGTCTATCACCCTCTCCTGGTTTTTGCAGGAGACATTCACAGGGACATACTGCCTTGCCAACACCTCTACCACATATATACATAATTAAAAATAAAATAAAGTAGGCATCTTAAAAAAATTGTACCTGTGATGACTTCTAGTTCTCTGATTTGTTTTGTGCCTTAGTGACATATATTCATGTCTTTCCTGTTTTCTGCTCAAGTATTCTGGAACAGACTGTGACTAAGTTGGTCATTCTTTGAAAGGGTGTTCTGGTCTACCAAGGTTATAGAAGCTGCTTAGGGATGGATAGTTTTAGCCTGCCTTTTATAAATTTTTATGGGAAAAGAAAAATTTAATTTTATCCCAGGTCACTCCAAGAATTCGTAGAAACACTTGGTTTCAGAGTAAACTCTAAAATTGAGGATGGTTCTGAAAATTGTCTAGGGACAGAGAAGAGTGAGAGGCTCCTTGACTTTCTTCTCCCTGGAGGTGACTGGCCAGCTGTCATCCCATGGTCCTTCCCTTTCTCCAGCTGTTTCTTCTTAGCTTTGCTTGTGCTCTGTACTGTGGCTGTCTGTCAGGGCGAGAAAAGGACTCATTGCTAGTTCAGATTTGACCCACTGTACTTCTTTGGCAGAAGAAGTCAACTGCTGCTTTGATTTTTATGTTTGTTATTGGACAGACGACATCGTTATAGACAGTGCCCTATTGGGGAGGCAGAACTTCCAAGTCCTATGTCCTTTACAAAGGAATACTGCCGGGAAGTGGTACTGTGATCTGAGGCATGCTTTCCCACAAATATGAAGTTGATGATACAGTGTGTAAACAGACGTCCAGCTGATATTCCACATCTATTTTCACTGACTTGGGAGATTGTAAAATTTAAGGGGGCATACCAAAATATAAGTAAATGACATGTGAAGTGGACATTTTTTAAACTCTAATTTCCTATAGCATATATTTATCTGAAATGTCAATTGTTTTCTTTATTTTAATTTTTCTATTCTGGGGATCAGACATACAAGGTAGGTAGGTGTTCTCCCACTGAACTACCCCACCCCAATTGCCTAAGGTGGTGCTAATTTGATTTACAGCAGAAGTATACCTAATAAATAGTTACCTAATAAATAGTTATCTAATTTATCCTTTAGAAACAGACATCTATTAAAGGTTTTAGTGTGTGGTAAGTGACAGGCATGTGCACTATTACTTTGCCATTTGCTGGCCCCGTCCAGTCCTCGCCGAGGGCAGGCTGGCTACTGTCATTCTCCGTCATCTCTCCAGAGTCATAGATGGTCTCTCCAACATCCCAGCTACTCCATTTCTTATTTGTTTTCCTCCTGGGTATTTCATTCTTGTTCCTATCAAGAACAGCATTCTCGCCGTCATCTCATTTTGATGCTTCCCCAAATCTTAATCTCAGCCTTGAACTCTAGTGATCTTTTGACCTAGTAGGTTTTTTCTTAAATTATTTCTTTTAAAATAAATAATATTTTCTTGATTATTTCAAAATTTCATATAATATATTATGGATCATATCTATTCTCCTCCCCTAACTCTTACCAGACCCACCTCCTTTCTCCTCAATACAACTTTGTGTACTTTTTTTTTTTTTAAGTCCATTGAGTATAATATATGCTTCCCCAATACCCTTGGGTATTAAGCCTGCCTTGAAGCATGGTTAACCTACTAGGGGCCCCATCCTTAAAGAAGACTGACTCAGCCTCTCACAGCTATCTGTCGCCAGGAGCTCCTCCCCTAGGGGGTGGGACTTTATGCCCACCTCCCCTCTGCATGCTGAAACCTTATTGGCTCTTTTATTTTTGATTTGAAAAATTTTATGTTACATGCTGAAGAGATGGTTCAGTAGGCAAGAGCACAGATGCTCTTCCAGAGAACACGGATTTGATTTCTAGCACCCACAAGGCAGCTCATGACCACTGTCACTCCATTTGCAGGTGATTTGACACCTTCTGGCCTTCCAAAGCCCCAGGCATACACATGATGTACAGGCACCTATGCAGGCAAATGACCCACATACAGGAAATAAAAGTAAATAATTATAAAATTTTCTTCGTATGTATGGGTGTTTTGAGAGCAAATATGTACATCACATGTAAGCCTAGGAGCAGGGGAAGCCAGAAGTTTCAGGAATTGGATTACCTGAAATTAGTGCTATAGATAGTTGTGAGGCACCATATGGGTGCTGGGAATTGGACTTGGGTCCTCTGGAAGAGTGCTTATCCACTGAGCCCTCTACCAAGCCCAGTTCTTAAAGCCACACATTTCCCCTGCCCTGTTTCTGTCTTCTCTGATGTTCTTTCTTGCTTTTATCCCCGTCTTGATAATATTGCTTGTTGAAATCCAGTTCTAGTTAAATCTACCTGGATGTCTAAATCCCATGGATGCTGAGCTGAATGCCGATCTCAGTTTGGGCTCAAGGCGAGTAGTGACCCCTGAGGACCACCCTTGCTGCCTGACTTCCAGGCAGGCTCCTAACTCATTCGTTCTTCTTTCTTTACTCCCGCCTTCCCCACCTTTGCTAACCTGTTTTGTGGGTGTAAGAAGAACACTTGTCTAGTGCACACGAGGCTCCAAGTTGGATCATTAGCACTGCAAAAAAGAAAGGAGGGTCTGTTTAGTTTAGAACTAGTAAAAAGGTAAGTAGATGCCACCGAGAACTTGGGCAGACTCGCCTTCCCTTGCTGCTTATTTCCCTGCATGGGGCCCCAGTGTGCGTATGCTGCTGGCGTCCTTCTGGATCTTTGTTGATGGAGGTTTTTGTCCCACCCAGTCCTTCAGTCATTCAGTCCCAAAGAAACACACAGAGGTCTACATTAATTATAAACTGGTTGGCCTAATAGCTCAGGCTTCTTATTAACTCTTATAACTTACATTAGTCCATAATTCTTGTCTGTCAGCCATGTGGCTTGGTACCTTTTCCGGTGAGGCAGTCACATCTTGCTTCCTCTGCATCTGGGTGATGACTCCAGACTGACTCTTTCTCTTCCCAGAATTCTCCCGTTCTCATTGCCCCACCTCTACTTCCTGCCTTGTCGTTCCGCCTATACTTCCTGCCTGGCTACTGGCTGATCAGCATTTATTTAAAGTACAAGTGACAGGGTACAGACCATTGTCCCACAGCAGATGGTGAGTGACGTCAGGGTGCCATTCAGCCTCCCCTGTCACCTGCTCCAAGGTATGGTCCTAATTGTTACCTCTATGCAGTTCATTTCATTAATGTTTCTCAGACCAGTTTCCCTTTCTCTGCTGATCACTTCTATTGGCCTGCAAAGTTGTTATTTCTTCCATCCTAACAAAAAAAATTTTTTTTTGACAGGGTAGCTGTAGCTACCTGATGTAGCTTTGGCTGGTCTGGCGTTCCCTATGTAGCAGTCTGGGTGTTATAAGAATGCAGGCTGAGCAAGCCATGAAGACTAGGCCAATAAGTAGTGGTCTGTGTACACTTATGCATGGCCTCTGCATCAGTTCCTGTTTGCAGGTCTCTGCCCCAGCTTCCATCAGTGAGGGACTGTTACCTGCTGTCCGTAAGGTTAAATAAACCCTTTCCTTCCAAGGCTTTGGCCACAGTGTTTATTTTTGGTCCTGTTGTTTCATCACAGCAGTAGAAACCCTAACTAAGACCTCAAGTGATTATTTTTTGCTCTTTTTTTTTTCCTTTGTTCCCCTATGTTCGCTAAATAATTGTACTTCATCCCAGGCCATTAATACATAAGGCTGCTTCTGCCAAACACATCTCATACTCAACAGTCCTGTGATAGGTTACCTAAATATCTCAGGTGACGCGTGCTTTCAAAACAAAACTTTGGAATCTCGGGAAAAAGTATCCCGAGAAACTTTTTCATGGCATTGAATTTAT
Organism: Alexandromys fortis; assembly: GCF_014885135.2. NCBI lineage: Eukaryota > Metazoa > Chordata > Mammalia > Rodentia > Cricetidae > Alexandromys > Alexandromys fortis. The sequence goes on from NW_026067900.1 coordinate 16,739,531, forward strand.
TTCTTTCCCCTGAATTACTGGCTATGGTATCTTTGGCTTTGAGTATTCTTTGCGTGTCTCTGACTCATCTTGCAGGCTCTTTTCATCAGCGAATCCTTTGACTCACTTTTGAGAATACATCGCACTTGCCCATTCTTCCCACCTCCTCTGCTGTTAGGCGTCTCTGTCTTTCTCTGCAGTGTTTCAATATCCTGCAATCAATCTTGCTGTGCCTCCCTTTGCTGTTTATAGACTATTCATAGAACACCAGCCAGAACGACACTGATGAGAAGGTGCACAGAATGGCCTGGCTTTGCTCTGCGGCTTCCTCTTTCTCCCACTCACCTGCCTTCTGACTCATCTTCAATGTTTACAAGGGAGGGCTTGATGATGCTGTGGACTTGACAGGATCTGGTCTCACCTTAGAGATGGGTCTCTGGGCACACCTGTCAGGGATTATCTTCATTACGTTGACTGATATGGGCAGATCATGTTAATTTTGGGTGGGATGACTCTGTGTCCTTAGCACCCTGGCCTGTGTAAGTAGAAAGTGAACTGAGCCCTGGCGTGCATCCCTCACATTTTGCTTCTTGACCTTGATTAGAATGTGACCTGCTCTCTCGAGTTCCTCCTGCTGTGACTTCCCTGTCATGCCGGACTATAACCTGGAACTGTGAGCTACAATAAAACTCATTTATCTTAATTTGCTTTTGTTAGAGTATTTGCTTTTAGAGAAAGCAAGACGAAGGCCTGTAAGGCCCCGCCTGACCCACTCTGCCTCTCTCTGGCCTCTTCCTTATGCTTTAGTTTATCTTTTGCCACTTTTTTTTTTTTTTAAGTTCAGATTCTTGCTTCTCCTTTGTGCCCTTTCTCTGACGTCCTGAAGTCTTTCTCCAAGGTCGTTCTGCTCGGCCCCTATATTATTAGTTCATCTTTCATTGCTGTGCTGGTCGTTCCACTCTTGACCACTAAATTAGTTTATCTTGCATTGCTATGACCAAAGCACCCAACAGAACAACTTGGACAGGAAGATTTGCTGTGGCTCATGGTTTTAGAGGGCTCAACTCGTGATTGCTTGGGCTTTGGTGCTTTGGCGCAAGTTCATGATGGCAGGAACTGGTGGAGGAGTATGACTGTTCACATCTCAGTAGGTGGGAAGCAGAGAGAAGGGTCATGCCACTATTAAACTGGCTTTCTCTTGTCATCCCTTCTATCCGAGACCCCAGCCCATGATCCCAACCTATGTTTAATGTGGGTCTGAACTGTCCTCACAGATAGACTTAGAGGTATGCCTCAGTCTTCTAGGTGACGGTAATCCAGTCAGGCTGACAATGAAGATTAACTATCTCTGTGCCTTTGCCCAGACATCTCTGTGGATGCATGTGCGGCACACGGTCTTTTCTTAAATGTCCCCTCTCAGTGGTTACTTTCCAGTCTGTTTGAAGCCACATTAGTTCCAACTTCATATCAACCATTCCCTTCTTTGCTGTCCTGCACAGTGCTGTTTGTCATAAACACATCGCATATTGTCATAACACATTACATATTGTCATGAACATCACATATTGTCATAACACATCGCATATTGTCATAACACATCACATATTGTCATAACACATCACATATTGTCATAACACATCACATATTGTCATAACACATCACATATTGTCATAAACATTACATATTGTCATAAACACATCCATTTGTCATAAACATATCACATGCTTTCATGATCATGTCACATATTGTCATAACACATCACATATTGTCATAAGCACATCACATATTGTCATAAACACACCACATATTGTTATAAACACATCACATATTGTCATAAACACATCACATATTGTCATAAACATCACATATTGTCATAAACACATCACATATTGTCATAAACTTATCAATATTGTCATAAGCATGTCACATATTGTCATAAACATTACATATTTTACTCAATTGTTTTTATTGTAGTTTTCCTTTTCTAGAATGTAAGTTTCAGCTGTGAGGAGATGAGGTTTTTGTTTACCTAGTGATAGTTAGGTTTGGTCAACTTTACATAAGCGTAGACAAACCTAGGAAAAAGAAACCTCAGTTGAAAAAATACCTCCATGAAATTGGCCTGAAAGTATTTGTGTGTGTGTTCTTGATTAATGCTGTGAGATAGCCTGGGCAAGTGGTCCTAAATTGTTTAAAAAAGTAGACTGAGCAAGTCACTGAGAGCAGACCAGTAAACAGTGTTCCTCATTGCCTTTTGCTTCAGTTCCTGCCTGGAGCTCTGTCCTAACTTCCCTTCCAGGGGGATTGTGATCTGGACATGTAACCCAAATAAACCCTTACCTCCCCAAGATGCTTTCAGTCATTGAAAGGATCAGTATTGGCTCAGGACCCCTAAAACCAAGTTCTCAGCACAAGGGAGGTTTATTTACCCCAGAGGGACAGAGGAAGGTTTATTTGCCCCAGAGAGACAGAGGGCAAGGAATAAGAGACAAAGACAGGAGATTGAAGATGAGGGAAAAGGGGAAGAGAATAAGGGAGAGAGGAATATTTGTTCCTGAGTGACAAAGGTTTGCCTCTGGATAGAGAGGAGACAGACATGGCCCGCAGGAAAATGGCTGTTTATAAAGGTAAAATGGGATGAGGTGTTTAATTATTTAATTGGTTATGTTTATTCTAGTAACTAAAGGGGACTTTTGATTGCTGGACTTCAATACTTTGATAGCTAGACTGTGGTAGTCAGCCTCAGGAAGAGGAAGTGGCCAAATAAGGGAATAGACCCTGGTGGCTAGCTTTAGGATTACAATCCAGCAGTTTTTAGCAAGGCATTGGGAATGGGGGAGAAGGGCAAGACCTGCTTGACCCATGGTTTGCCATGCTCAGGCTGACTAGAGTCCCTTCAGTCATGGTGCTTTTAGCACAGCAATAGAAAGCAACCTAGGACAACCCTAGCAGGTAGAAAAGTGTTAATGTAATGGTAAGTACTTTATGAACACGAGAGAAATATCAGTGTGAATAAGTTTAGTCTGTTTTGCATCGTGACTCTTCTATTGCAGATAAGAACACAGCCATAGGTAATGTAACAATTTGTGGTGCTAGCTATCCTGGTCTGTCTTACCCTGCTCTGCTTTGCCTCACAAGTGCTCTGGCTGTTTATCCTGATTCATCTATCAGGCTGTTACGTACATGAACTTTACAGTGGGTAACTGCTCTGTGGGAAAGAGGAAGTCATCAATCAATACTGTGTCTTATTAGTGCTTTTACCACCAGTCAATCAATATTAGGCAGAAGCCAGAAATAGATTTTTAATCAAGAGTTCATGTTGGAGCATTTTCTCTTGGAGCATATAAAAACGTCATTGGTTAAACTGTTTGCTTTAAAGCTAGAATTCTGAGAAATTCACCTTGTCTGTGCTTTCTCTACCAAGAAGGAAAGTCCTGTGACCTTGAAGCTTCAAGGAGCAAAATGAGTGGGTGCTGCCTGTTTGGTTAAGGCGGCTCGGACTTGCTGGATCTGGCTCCCACTGCGAGCATCTGGGATTTATGTTCCTTTGCGACCACTCAAGCAATAGGATCAATTCCCACCCCCCCCCCCCAAATTATCCAGGTACTTACAGTGGAGTAGAGCACTGCTGAGGTATAGATGTCATAGGCTCAGGAGACAGTCTCAGATAATTATGAGTATGAATCACACAGTTAAGTTGCTGCAGCTGTCTTTATAGAGTTGCGAAGCGCAGGATGTGTCTAGTCGGCATTTCCAGCACCTGCTCGACTTATGACTCACGTTCAAAGGGAATGATTGAGCTGAAAGTGAATTCTGCATACCAAGACGAACTGATATCCTGGGCTATAGAAATGGAGGATGAATACCAACCGGGTCCGTCCCTGAATGTTTGGGTTCCTGATCAGATTTCTGAAATTAGAACGTGTCATAAAATGCTGATCGTAGCTGAGAAGCGGTGGGATTTTAACTGAGATTTGAGTAGCGTATTAGTAAGTGTACACGGGGGTGGGGTGGGGGGGGTTGAAGGCAGAGCCTGATGAGAGGTTTATCACACTCCTCCCACCCCAGCATTCCCATTTCTGGCCCTTCCATTTTGTCCCCATCCTTGCCAAAATTGTCATTGTCTGTCTGTTTGGTTTATAAATACTATATTGATAATTTTTCCATCCAAACTCCTTCATCAGGGAGACTGGACTATAATTTTATCCCCCCCCCCCTCTTTTGTATCTCTATCTGGTAGTGGCATCAGGGCAATGCTGGTTTCATAAAGAGTTCATGTGGTTGTTTGAAAATGATTGCTGTGAATTCTGCTTTAAAACTGTGGCAGGATTGTGCAGAGAATCCATTTGACCCTGGACCATTTGTAGCTGGGGAGTTTGTGTGTATGAACACACGTGTTTGTGGATGTACAGGTGTGGAGGCTGGAGGACAACCTTGGGTGTCAGTCCTTAGCGTCATTCTTGTTTCTGAGACGAGGTCTCCCACTGGCCTGGATTTTGCCAAGTACCGTAGGCCAGCTATTGTACTTTTGGGGATCTTCCTGCCTCTGCCTTCCGATTGTTGGGGATTATACCAATATGCTTGCTTTTTTAAATTATTATTAAATTTTTTCATGACATTTATTTTGATTATATTTTTCCCTCCCCTAGATCCTCCCAGCTCCTCCCCACCTCCCTACTTCATGTTTTTTCTATTTAAAAACTCAAAAAATCAACCCCCAAAAATCAAAAAACAAAGAAAAAACAAACCCCATAAGATGGGGGCAAGCAAAAAGCACCCCAAAATTGTGTGTCCATTGTGTGTTGGCCACCTACTCCTGGTCATGGGGCCTGCTTTGGAGTGTGGTTGATACATCCAGTGACACTCAACTGGAGAAAATTGATTTTCCCTTTTCCAGTAGGTATCAGTCACAAATAACTTCTGGTTAGGGGTGGAATAGCCTTTCTCCATGCTGGGATTTTGTCTGGTTTGGACTTGTGCAGGCCTTGTGTATGTTGTCAGTCTCAGTGAGTTAGTACACGATCAATCATGTTGTATCAGGAAGGCACTGTTCCTCGAAGGAGCCATCTACCACCTCTGGCTTTTATAGTCTTTCTCCCTCTTCAGCATGGATTACCGAGCATTGGGGCAGGGGTTGGAGGTCAATAAGGATCCCAATTAGGGTTGAGTGCTCTAAAGTCTTTGACTCACTGCACACTGCCCAGCTGTGGGTCTTTGCGTTGGGTGCCCTCTCCTGCAAGAGGAAACTGTTCTGGTGAGCGTTGAGTGATACACTGATCACTTCCCATCCTTTTGCTCTAAGGTGAAGTGTGTTTCTTGGGTGCAACAGAAGGATGAGTCTTGCTATCAATCCTGTCGTTTGGTCAGTGTCTTTTTAGTGGGGAATTGAGACCGTTAATATAGAGAGTTATTGATCAGTGTTTATTAATTCCTTCATTTTTGTTGTTGTGGCGTGTTTCCCCCTCTTTTGATGAACTGTTCTTGGATTATATATTCCTTAATTCTTCTAGGGTATAGTTAACCTCTTGAGACTGAAATTTTCCTTCTAGTCCTTTCTGTAGAGATGGGTTGGTGGACATAAGCTGGCTAAATTTGTTTTATTGTGAGCTGTTTTTCTTTCTCTATCAATTGTGATGGGTAGTTTTGCTGGGTAGAGCCTCCAGGCTGGATCTGTGGTTTTTCATGCTTATCTGTCCAGGCCTCTCTGACTTTCAGAGTTTCCAATGAAAAGCCATCTTCGATTATTTTGGTAGGGCATATGCATTTAGAGGTCACTCATCTCTTTCAGATTTTCCAATTTAAGGAGATATGTTTTGTTTTTAAACAGGGTCTCAACTTATAGCTCTAGCTGGCCTAGAACTTGCTTTGTAAACCACATTGGCCTTGAGCGCACAGAGATCCACCTGCTTCTGCCTTCTGCATGCTGGTGTTAATGGTCTCTGTGACGATGTCCATCTAATGGAATATGTTAAGGTTTGTCATAATGATTTTTTAAATTTCCTTGGTATCTGTTGTAATTTCCTCTCTTTTGGTTAGTTTATGGATATGAAAACCTTTCTTTGATTCTTTCTTTTATTATTTTATTATTTATTTTTATTATATTTATTATTTTATTATTTATTAATAAAATGATTATCTCATTTTATTAATCTCTGTCTTCCCATCTACCATTTCTGGGGTTGGATTGCTTTTGCTTGTCCAGTGCATCATTTATTTAATTTGAGATTCCTCTGATGGTAGCTAGAAACTCCTACCCCCAACCAGAACTGATTTCAGGATTTAATTGTATTCCATAGGTTTTGCTATGTTGTGTTTTTCCTTTCGTTTAGTTCTAGGAATTTCTGAATTTCCCTCTTAGTTCCTTTGGTGTCCCATTCATCATTCCATAGTGTATTCTTTAAACTCCATGAAGTTCCTCTAACTTAAGGAGACTAGGATTCCTTAGTGCCGTGTTCTCTTTAGTGGGCACAGGAGAGGCTTCTGCCCAGCTCTTTTAACGTGCACAGAGGTTATTTTCTACTGAATTGTTTTCAGAGGTTTGACAGCTACAGATGTCAGTGAGTTCTGGATCAATCGGTGCATAAACAAGATATATGTTCTTGGTGTTCAGTTGTTGGCCTCTTTAGATGATGTCTTTGACACCCATCAATATGGTCTGTGCATCTGGATTCTTACAGTCACTGACACAGAGCAGAGAGTCCCCTCGGGCCAGCCTTAGAACTGTCGTTGTTTACTCTGTGTTCCCCCCCCCCTTTTTTTTTTTTTTTGAAATTCAAGTGTTCAGTTTATGTCTGCTTTTAGTTTTTCAATGCCTCTAAAAATTGATTGCTTTTAGCCTGGAATTTTATTAAGCACAGGAGGGTTGGTTTGAAAGAAGCAACTTTGCAGTTATTTTCAGTAGTTCAGTAAATTGAGATATAGAGTTTAGTTATTCAGTTCAAACATTTTTTTATGATTTCCATTTTTTTCTTTTTTGAGCTGTATATTAGAGATTCACATTTAGTAAGCTTCCTAGCACAAACTTCTAAGACCAGACAAGATTGGGCTTCGTCAGGGTGGTATGGCCAGAGACCTAACACTTCATTGCATCTCCTTTTTCCTTTGTCCTCTCTCTTTCCCTTTCTTTATTTATTCTTTTGAATTTTTGAGACAGGGTTTCTCTGTAGCTTTTGGTTCCTGTCCTGGAACTAGCTCTTGTAGACCAGGCTGGCCTCGAACTCACAGAGATCCACCTGCCTCTGCCTCTCAAGTGCTGGGATTAAGACCAGACAAGATTGGGCTTCGTCAGGGTGGTATGGCCAGAGACCTAACACTTCATTGCATCTCCTTTTTCCTTTGTCCTCTCTCTTTCCCTTTCTTTATTTATTCTTTTGAATTTTTGAGACAGGGTTTCTCTGTAGCTTTTGGTTCCTGTCCTGGAACTAGCTCTTGTAGACCAGGCTGGCCTCGAACTCACAGAGATCCACCTGCCTCTGCCTCTCAAGTGCTGGGATTAAAGGCGTGTGCCACCACTGCCTGGCTCTTTTATTTATTTTTTCATTGCTGTGATGAAATAACCTGATAAAAGCAGTTTAGGAGGGAAGGGCTTGATTTTGGCTTGCAACTCAGTGGTACTGTCCATCATAGTAGGGAAGACATGGCAGCAGGCCGGAAGGCATGGTGGAAGGAGCGGAAGGCTGGCTGGTCACACTGCATTTTAATTCAAGTAGAGAGGGTAGAGGAAGAGGGATGGCCTCACAGCTTGTCATCAGAAACCCGTTTCCTTCAGAAAGGCTCCACCTCCTCAAGGTTTCACATCCTTTCCCAACAGGGCATGAGGTTGGTGGGGTGGGGTGATGGGTTTCAAACCATGAGCCTAGAGGGAATATTTTACAATCAAACCACAGCAAAGTAATTAGCTAGCTTTCTTGCTTCCTTCCCTTCCCCTCCCCTTTGTATTTTGTTTTTCTCTTGAACACTGGGACTTGAGCCCAAGGCCTCTTATATTTTAGGCAAAAGCTACAGAGAGCCACAGCCCCACATACAGATTTCCTTACTTCTTTTCTTTACTGACTTCTAGCATAACCCCACCAGGGAACATACTCTTATAAACAATTCTTACTGAATTTGCGATTTGACAATTTCATACATGTCCGCAGTGCATCCTGATTCTACTTCCTACCCACTACCTCCACTTCTCCCACTAAGTCTCTTTTCCACATCCAAGTCGTTTGCTGCGAGACACGCTGGATTTGGTTTTAATAGTTTGGTAGCTCAGCATATGGCTGGTCCATTCCTGTCAGTATTGCAGTTCTCGGTATAGAAGCTAGCATCCTGCATCCTGCATATGTCAGAGGAGTCCCTCCCACCTGTTATTGTGTTATAGCTATATTTTAAAAGCCCCTTCCTTTTTGTTTTTGTTTTTTGTTGTTGCCCAGATAGTATCTCAAAAGTCTCATACTGAATTATGTACTTGCCTGTGCCCGCACTTAGTTGTATCAGTGATTCCGAACTGCTTGGCGCTCATTGTTCCATGTATTCTTAAGTCTTTGTGAATTCAACCCTTAGCAGTATGAATTTTGCCTTATTAAGTCTGTCAAGGCCTTTCCCCATAATGTCTGCCATCAATAGTGTGATGTCTGTTTTCTCTTGTTATGGTTTTTACTGGATAGTTTTTTTAAATTATGATTTTCCCATCAAATAGCAGGATTTTGCTTTTCAAAAAACACCTCAGTGTGGCAGTGTTTCCTTCATTGGCATATTTAGGTTTGTTATGTTTAATGCTATTATGTTCTGAATCAGTTAAAATGCTGTCTACTCTTTCTCTACCTGTCCTATCTTTCTTCATCCCACCCAGTTATCAGATGTACTGTATATTACACTGCTTTAATTTGCTACATTAGATTTGTTTTCAATTTCTGTTCCTTATATTGTTATTAATTAATTTTTTTAAAGGAAAAGATAGAGTGTTTAACACCCCATTGTGTGAACAAGGAATTGTTGGATTTGGGATTGGAATCGCCGTCACTGGTGCTACGGCCATTGCAGAAATCCAGTTTGCCGACTATATCTTCCCCGCCTTTGATCAGGTAGGTGCCTTATGCTGTGCTGGGAAAGGCATCTCAGTCCTGGAGTGTTCAGACACAGGCTCTGCCCACCCATCCCTGCCTTGCCTTCAGCACCTGTTGCCTCATGGTGGTGTGCACAGTTGCGATGGAAATGCATTTGAAGGTCCAACGGCACGCTTTTAGGATATGCACTGGGCAGGAAAGAGTCACCGTGGCACGTCCCTTCTCTCTGCAGATTGTCAACGAAGCTGCCAAGTACCGCTATCGCTCTGGCGATCTTTTCAACTGTGGGAGCCTCACCATCCGGGCCCCATGGGGCTGTGTGGGCCATGGGGCTCTCTACCATTCTCAGTGTCCGGAAGCCTTTTTTGCCCATTGCCCAGGAATCAAGGTATTTTTGTTTACTTCTTTTATTTGATCATCCTTTGATGCTTCCACCTTCGCTTACGCTATTAGTTAGTGTTAATCAATGACCTTCCCTGAAGGAAGACAAACAGGACTTTGGAACTGATAGGAACTTAACTATATTTGAGAAAGAGAGGTTAGCATTTTATTTTAAATTAATTTTTCTGGTGCCCGTTTTCTAGAATGTTCTTCCTGAAGCAGCTCTGGCATGATGCTGGCATTAATTGACTCCACAGATTTTAAGGTCTGTGGCATTCTCCTGAAGCCCTAGTTTCTTCTTTCTCATGTGTTTTATTCTTTGAACTCTTCTTGGGGTACATTTAATAAACCCACTGTTCAGTCTATATTTACCTCAAAGTCATGTGTGCATATAGCTCAGTTTTCAGTTTTGAAGCAGACGGAGAGGAAGCTGTTATATAGATGGGAATCTTTTCCAATCTAGAGCATGGTAACTGCTCAGTCTGCTTGGAAGAGCCTTCCTGTAATAGCTTAAGTCTTTTCATGTTGCAAATGTTTCACGTGTTTGTCTCTTGATATTCACCAAACAGCTTTCCAGGGAATCATAGGAACTCACATATGTGTTAGCCAGAGAAACATGTCTGTTTTTGACAACATAAATCAATTATAAAAATGTTTACATTTTTCCTTATTTTTTTTCCTGCTGGCTCATAATAATAAGGCTTGTCCCAGTTGAAGGGAGGCTGTATGCTTTTCTGACACAAGCCAGAAGTGGTAGTTTTGGACAAGAGCCCCTCTGAGGCAACACTTATTTTTGAGTTTGAGCTGGATGTTGATCATACTTAATGTTTACACCATATGCTAGAGGTTTTAAACAACAGAAATTTTAATCTTCTACTGTCTGTTTTCTACTTCTTATTTTTAAACTTGAAATATAAAGCTTATATACTAAATATATATACTAAAAGGCTAATACAAATAACTACATGAAGAAGAGAAACTGAAGAATAGAAGCATAAAGGCATTGTGTAATGAGGTTAATAAAGAGATTTATACTGTTATATTTATTATTATTATTATTATTATTATTATTATTATTTTGATACAAGGTTTCTCTTTGAAACAGTGCTGACTGTTCTGGAACTCACTCTGTAGACCAGGCTGGCCTCAAACTCATCGAGATCCACCTGCCTCTGCCTCCCAAACAAACACCTTGAAGGTGGTTTTCTTCAAGGAGTCTTGTTTGATCTTTGTAGTAGGTTCAGGCTTATTCTAATAATCCTTCCAAAGTAAAGTTTGTTCTTACCCCATTCTTTTAAAACCATGAAAGCTTAGGTACAAAGTTGTGATTTGAGGAACCATGGTCAAGAGTGTGGTCTCTCGTGTGTATCAGAACAGAGTAAGAATCTCCGTCCTAGCAAGTTCTGTGACCTTGGCAGTGCCCTTACCCCTCTGAAGTCAACAGTCTCTGTTTTTAAGTGGGAAGAAGAATAGTAGCCACTTCCTGAAGTCACTGGGAAGGAGAGATGAAATGATCCTCTCAGCGTGCTTTGCCGAGTTACATCATGTACTTCCTGTTGTCACTAATCCTCTTCAGCAGCCCCCTCCTGAAAGTCTCAGAGCCTTTGCCTGTCCACTGGCGATGTGGGACAACCATGCTTTTCTCTTGTCTGTGTATCTGGATGCTGTAATATCTGGTCCACAAAATTCAGTGGATCGTCTTTTCCCTTAGAGATTGCAGGTTGCCTTTGCCCGTCAGAACAAGGGGGACTGTGGCACTTCCATTTGCAAGTGAGAGCAGAGTGTTAGTAGGAGGGGTGGCACTTAAAGGTGGACATTTCTCTTTCTTTTTATGTGCTTTGCGGGTTCTCTTTGAGCCACGGGCAAGGCGAGGGCCTGAAAGGAAGACTAGTATCTTAGTTATCAGGACATGGGAAGCGTTGTAGTCATGCTTGTGGATAAAGAGATTTCTGAGGGACTGAGTGTAAATTTTATAATAAATACCAATACCCAGTCTTCTAGTTGAATTGGTTACACTTGATTGGTTAAGTATCAACCCTGAGAAGTAGGTTTACTGGGGTGTATTTTGCTAAAAGTGTTTGTTTTTGCAGGTGGTTATACCCAGGAGCCCTTTCCAGGCCAAGGGACTTCTGTTGTCATGCATAGAAGATAAAGATCCATGTATATTTTTTGAACCTAAAATTCTTTACAGGGCAGCAGGTAAAGATTTCTTCCATTTTGTTTTTGCGACTATCCTTGCTTTCTTTTACATAGTTAATTTTTTAGATATTTTCTCCTTAGCTTGATTTCCACTTTCCCTGCGGATTGAGTTCTGTGACATTTAATTTTGTCCTCAGATGTAAACTTTAGAGAAACCCATCTAGTTCGACTCTGATTGTGGAATGCGAAATGTTAACAAGAATAAAAGATCGTGTTGAGTTTTGTTTAGTCATTGTGGGAAAGTGAGGGCACTTGTGTGACATGACATTGAAAGTCCCCTTTAGAGACGTGACCCTGGAATTTCTGTAGGTCAGGGGACTCTGTAGTGAAGCAGGTACTGTTAACCATGGGCTGAGGTATCGATCTTCCCTGGCATTCTGTCACAGTAACCCGAGATGCTTGGTTACGCTCCCTGTAGCTCACAATCATAAGTCTATGAGCACACATCTGTGACTGCTTATTTCTCAGTTGTAATGGAAAATTTAAATATCAAATGATTTATTCTGTCTAAAGTGTATTCCTCTCCCCCCCCCCGACCCCCGAATTCAAGAACATTACTTTGGCAGGTTAACTTTAAAACTACATGTCTTTGTTGTGATGTAATTTGTGTACAATAAAATACACAGCTATTGTGTTCAGTTTGATGGTTTTTTGACAGCCCCATATATTCATATAGCCACTGTACAAAACAAATGCAGAACATTTTAATCACTCCCGCAAGCCTTTCCCTGTTTGCTTTCTGCCTGTCCATCCCCTCAGCTGTAAGCCTAGTTTTTTTCTGACTGTGATTAGATTGGCCATTAATGTTTCTGGGCTTTGTGGAGATGGAGTTTCACATATAATTCTCGTGTTTGTCTTTTGCCCAGCCCAGTGTTACAGAGATTTCATCCATTTATTGCTTGTGGCTAGTTCATCTGTATCGCTGAGTAGCAGTCTATTGTATGAACAGTCATTGTTGGTTATTATTACAATTGTGGTAATACTGCATAATTATATACAATGTTAGGGCATTATTCAATGAATGAACATTGCCCTTAAACTGTAAGAATAGTTATTGTTCGCCGTTATTATTACTGAATATATTTGTTATTCTTGTAAGAGTAATTGCTTCTACTGAGGAAAGTGGGTTACTTCCTCTCCAACAAGCTAATGACCCTTAAATATTATTGATACATGGCACCTCTAGTTGTGGCTGTTAACATGACTGTTAATGAGTTAATTAGGAAATGGATCTTCATAATGAAGAAAGAAGGCACCTGCAACCTGAGGCACATGCAGTTTTGTTGCATTAGTATGAACTTAAGAGTATTCATTGTACGAATTCACTGTCATTAATTGGTTTATGCACTGGGCTCCTATTTCACTTTTTCTATTTAGTTTTTGAAAAGTGACTTGTATGCTTGTATGGTATTATTAGAAAAGAGAAATTTCCTTAAATCTGAAGTACTGTTATTTGCATAATTCCTGGCATAGTTTTTTTTTTTTTAAAAAAAGGATTCTAGTTATAGATTTCCATAGGAAGCTAAAATGTCAGTCATCTAAAAACGTTACCAGTTGTCTCTAAGGAATTTGGCAGATTAATTTCACTCTGCATATGTATTTTCTATACTATGTTATTTTGGTTTGTGTGTCTGTGTATTACTTAGAAAGCATATATTCCCTGACCATGAAACATTCATTTATTTGATTACAAGTTAGTTTTTTTTTCTTTGTATGTCTCTGTTCTCTTACGTTTATTCTTTTACGAGTTGTTTACATAGATTTCTGTTTCTGTTGTAGTCGTTTAGGAGAACTTTTATCTCTACAACAAGTGGGACTGCAGTTAAAAGGGCATAATTTCCCTACTGAGGAGAGGGCCTTGATTACATGTTGAGTAGGGAGGGTGACCAAAGGTTTTCATTTAACTTGAAGTGCAAAGTTACTTTTGAATTTGTTGACCCATTTTCTGTGATTGGTAAACTGTACTATTCATGGCATTGGGCCATGAATTTCGTATATTGTGTTTTGATCAGATTCAGTAGAATTTTCTGGCTTACTTTCCAGATTTAGTTTGAGCATTGGACACATGCATCTTTCAAGCCTTAAGTTAGTCATAGTCTTAGTGACTAAGCTTATGCCATGTGATAGAGTGATATATTTTGTTTCTGTGTAAAGTTTAGGATCATGAGTCATAGCACTTTGTAACAAGTTCACCCACTAAAGCCCCATAGCCATGTATAGTTTAAACACAGATTAAAAATAGCAAGAAGTTCCCCTTTCATTTCCTTTACTCCCAACTCATTCCTTAGCTTTGGTCCTGTGTATTTATATTTCTCTGTACAGGTGACTAAGCAGAACGTACTTGCTTACATATGAAGCATAAAAAAGATATAAGTATGTTCCTGTAATTTGCTTTGCAAAATCTTCTTCTATAAATTTACAAAATCTATAAATGTATAAGCGATATATTCAAATAATAAAGAGCAAGCTATAAATATTCTATAATAGCTTTTCTTTAAAATACATTTCTACGCTGCATGGTGGTGGCACACGCTGTTAATCCCAGCACTCGGGGGGGGGGGGCAGGTGAATCTCTGTGAGTTCAGGGCCAGCCTGGTCTCTACAGAGTGAGTTCCAGGACAAGCTCCAAAGCTACACAGAGAAACCCTGTCTCGATAAACCATATATAATTCCCATTAATTCTTTGGGAATTTCGTATATTGTGTTTTGATCCGATTCATTCCCACTCCTACCCACCATCCCAATGTTGTGATTTCTCTACCTTCTTAAAAGCCCTCAGGCCCAGTTTGTGACACTTATATACTCCTGGGGATAGGGCTATGCATTTTAGTTTGGTGGTTGAACCCACAGCCACACCCTTAAGGAAAACCTTGCCCAGAAGCCATCAACAGTCAATAGCTCCTCATTTACAGGTGTGGCCTCTTGAGACACACATCCATCAAATAACTTTTCATACAGTTAATTTCTGTCAATTAACATATGTGTCACTGATTTTCAGTTCCTAAAATATGTGCTATACCCTTTCCTTTCCCCTGCTAATGGACATTGAAATGCTTCTACATTCTGGCTGTTTTAAACAGTGTCGCAAGAAAAGTATGTTGATATGTGTTTAAGTATGTGGGAAAAGAAAATTTGTCTGCATTAAAAACATCTCTGTACAAAAATTTAAATGTGTAGTCTGTATGCTCAAGTAATAAAGAGCAAGCAATAAATAATCTATGAATAGCTTTTCTTTAAAATACATTATTTCTGTTAGTTCATTGAGAGAATTAATTTGTTAATAGAAAAAAAAATAAACATTGTTTTGTAAATTAGAAACTCACAAAATCAGGGCCAGGTTCTTTCCTGCTTTCTTTAATCCCCATGTATTCTTTGGTTGCATCCTGGTAGTGCCTGGAGCTTGAAGGCAATAGTATCTTGCAGTCGTTTTTTTCTCAGGGGCCAGCGGTTGCTACTGCCTCTCATGTGCAAATATAAAAGACAACATTGGTTCTGTACTGAGTAGGTACCCACAACTGAGAAAGTTCCAGAAAGCTGGATGTGGCGGCACACATCTGCAGTCCCTCTACTTGGGAAACTGAGGAATGAGAATGACTGTGAGTTCAAGGGCAGGAAGGGTTACATAATAAGACCTTCCAAAAACCTAATCAACATGCCAAGCAGAAATTCTAGAAACACTAGAAACCTACTCTTAACAACAAGGTCTAAATGGTTGTGGGATGTGGAAATGTGCCGGAAATGAATGAGTTATTCGATGGTTTGCCAACCTGCAGAAGCATGAGGCTGTACTTTAGAGACAACTGTTTAATTCTTTTTTTTTTTTTTGGATCCATTTTTAAAATGTGTCCCTAAAGCAGAAAACAGTGTTTTGTGGAGAAACATGGGTACTCATGATTGTAACTGCACGAATGATTGACAGGAGCTGGGTTGCAAATGTGGAAGAGTTTTAGGGATAACCCCGTTTGTTGGCTTGTGTTTGGTTCTTAGGTGTGTATCAAACTAGTAGACAGGAAAACTCCATTTCGAATTTCCCTTCTTCTTTCCCATCTTCCCTGCCTTCCTGCCTTTGTATGTGTGCCCCATGTGCTGCAGAGGCCAGATGAGGACCTTTTGGGACTGGGGTTACAGGTTATCAGCTGCCTCATGTGTATGCTGGGATTCAAAACCAGGCTCTCTGCAAGAGCATTAAGCTCTCTTAATCACCAACCCTCTCGCCCCTATTTTTTTTCAGCAAAAACAACATTACTTAAACTAAAAATCAAAAATTCTGAAAAGATCCACCAACTTATTGGTGCTTCTTTCTTACCAGTTTACAAACCAGTGTCCCATTGTGAATTGGCAGTTAACATAATTTTTTTTGTACTTTAATTCTTGTGCTAAGTGATTTTTCTCTCCCCAGCTATCTATTGCTGATGTGTAGTGATTGTAATTCAGTTTTTAATTATTTTCTTCGCCAATTTCCTTTGTGTGAAGTTTACATATTGTACCTTGCTGCAGAAAATCCATTTGAAAATAAAATTCAAATTTAAATATTTATTATTTCTTGGAGAATTTCTTACATTGGATTTTGATTATATTCATCCCATCCCCTATCCTTTTCTTTATCCACCCCCAATTTTACTCATGCAATCCACAACCTATGTCTTTTTTCTTATACAATGGTAGGTATATGGCTACCCGCTGGAGCATGTGAGATCTCCTGGGGCCACACCCTTATAGAAAGCTAACTCTCCTTCAGCATCTATAACTTACCAATAGATCTTCAGCTATTGGGTGGCACTGCATCCCCTCTCCTTGCTGCGGTTTTGTTTGATTTGAGCTTGCACAGATCTTTTGCATCACAATCATTGTGAGTGCGTATGTGCAGCTGTCCTGTTGTGCCTGGAAAACATTGTTTCCTTTTGCCTACCACCTCTGGCTCTTAGTCTTTCAACCCCCCCCCCCCCCCCCGAGCCTTGGGAGGAGGATACTGTGACATAGATGTACATTTAGGCCTGGGAACTCTGCAGTCACTTGTTCTCTGAACCTTGACTAATTGTGGATCTCTGCTTTCATCACCAGTGATTGCAAAAGGAAGCTTCTTTGATGAGGTTTGGGAGATGCACTAATCTATGGGTATAATGAGACATCATGAGGAGTTGGCTCAGTGCTGTGCCACGTTAGCAGAGTAGTAATGTCTATCACTTGTCTAGCCACTGGTTTGTGGCCCTGATAACTGTGCCATGTATGGGTTCCATCTTTTAACAGGCTTTAAATCTAATTAGAAAGTGGTTGGCTATTCCCGTGCCATATACACCAGTCTGCAGGTCTTGCCTGGCTTGTCACTTAGTTCATGGGGTTTACAACTGGGTAAGACTGAGCTTTACTTCATTCCTCTAGGAGCATACCTGGCCTTCCCTTGTGAATGCTAGCCAGTCAGGATTACGCTTCCAGGTTGCTACCTGCTTGATTTCTCCATGTTCTATGACTCAAATATGTGATAGCTTCAGCAATAGTCTTGCCATCAGCTCTGGAGGGTAACTGAGAGCAGCAGTAATAATCTATAGAACTTGGGAGTTTATAGGACCTAACTAGCTAACAACTCTGAAAGAGGCAACCCATCCCCGACATTGGATTTTTATTGGTTCATGTCTTAGTTACAGTTTCTATTGCTTTAACGAAACACCAAGACCAAAAAACAAGTTGGGGAGGGAAAGCGTTTTTTTGACCCATACTTTCGTGTTGCTCGTCAGCACAGGGACTCCAGCAGGGCTGGAACCTGGAAGTAGGAGCTGATGTGGAGGCCAAGGAGGGTTACTGCTTACTGATTTGCTTCCCCAAGCTTGCTCAGCTTGCTTTCTTAGAGAACCCAGGACCACCAACCTATGGATAGTACCGCCCACCGTGGGCTCCCCATTGATCACTAATTGAGAAAATACCTACATCTGGATCTCATGGAGACATTTCCTCAACAGAGGCTCCTTCCTCTCTGATGACTCTAGGTAGTTGTCAAGTTGATACACAAAACCAAGCCAGTACAGTTAGCTTGTGGTGTCTAGTAGTGAGATAGTTGTCCCAGTGAAGTGTAGCTACATTTAAGTTGTTTTTATATATGAAAATTTTTATATTTTAGGAAGGTTCCTCAGTAGTTTTTCATGTCTTTTCCAGGAAGTCTTTAGTGTCTGCCATCTCTCCCTTTTTTTTCCCATGTTCTCTTCTGAATCCCATCTCTTTTAACCCTTCCTGTTCCATTATTCTCCCGTCCCCCAATATATTGCTGTCTTCTTCCCTCCCTTGGAAGCCCCACTCCCCATGAACCCTTACTAATTTCTTGATCTCTGTATGGTACATTTACATAATGGAATATTATTCAACCGCTAAGAAAAATGAAATTTGTAGGTGAGTGGATGGAGCTGGGAACAGCCATTCTATGTGAGGAAACCCTGATTTGGAGCTACAGACCTCATGTGCTTTCTCTCATTTTGTGGATGATGGCTTTGAATCTTCAGATATGTCTGTGTATCATTTGGAATACCCAAAGAAATTCAAATGTTTTAAAGCAGAAGGAATAATTGTCAGTACCATTGATTTGGTATCACTTTTGCTAACCTAGTAATATAACATACTGATGATTGCATGGAAAAAGTTACTCCAAGAGTCACTGAGAAGATTAAATGGGCTGTAGACATGGGTAAGTTTGCTGCCCTCTGTATTATGAAGGATCAATCCCGTGAAAGTGTTTCTTTGTCATGTTTATCAAGACTGGAAAATGTAATCAAGTTAACGGCAAGTCTTGCAAAGAGCAGATAGGTTCTGTTACATCACTGGCGCCTTTGCTGCGCATGCTTGGCAGCCATCTTGAGAAGCTCTCTAATTTGGCTCATGCAGAGAAGTTGGCAATATGGGATTTTTTCTATTAAGTAGTTATTAAAAATTATTTCAGGAGCTCTCTCTCTCTTTCACTGTGTGTGTGTGTTTGTGTGTGTGAGAGACTCAGTTAAAGTAATTGTGTTGAAACCATGAAGAACTGAGTTGGATTGTCAGAATACATGTAAAAATGTTGGGCATGGTGATGTGTGCTTGTTATTCTGACCTTGGGAAGGAAGAGACAGGAGGAGCTATGGGGCCCACTGGCCAGTTAAGTATAATTGGTGAGCTCCAGAGTAATGAGAGGCCCTGACTCAAGAGAGGTGTATTGTGTTTTTAAAGATGAAACCTGAGGTTGTGCTCTATCCACACTGCACATGTGACCACATACATGTATAAAAGTGACATCGGGTGCATTTAAATTGAAAAAGGTGTAGACTTTTGTTCCAAAATCACATTGCCGTTGTAGAAACAATAGGTTCTTTAGTGATATTTTAATGGAAAGAAAACATGGCCTTGGAAATAATGGCACCCTGAAGCTCAGTGTGTTTATTATGTACAGTGGAATAGGGGTGTGGGGTTCTTGCATACAGATAAACAGAGAGGCAGGGTTATTATGCACAGCTGAATAAAGAGACAAGTTTAGCTAATCTCAGTAGGATTTGTCTGTGTAGGGGAGTGGTTTCCAGACTGTAAATACCAGGGTGTGTGTGTGTAGAAAGTGTAAAGCCAGTAGACATTTTCTGTACACACATCAACGTTCACACTCGGACCAGAGGAAGGTTTTGCTATCCCTCCAAGCCTTACTTGGGGCAGGCTTTGGCCCTCTCCTGTGACTGAGATATTGATCCTGGGCAGTCACTCAGGACTTTACTTGCCCCCTACAGAGGGTCTACTGCCCCCTAATTTGGTCTTAATATGCCTTCTCCTGAATCAAATTCTCTGTATGGTGAAAAGAGAGGGAAGGAGGGAGAGAGAGAGAAAGAGAATATATAAAGCATTGTTTGCCATGCTGTTCCTTAATTGCTAAACTAATGAGGCCTTATTGTTCTGGGTAATTTACTTAAGACAACAAAGCAGTCATTGCTGGCAACTTTTCAATGAAGATGTGCCAAGATTCCAGCCCATTCATGTAAGTATGCCAGCCTCAGGGTCCTTATTCCAAGGGTTTGCTCTTCAGCAGCTGACAATTGATTTACAAGGCAGAGAGACAGGGTTCTTGCATGCTGGTCACTGACTCACAAGCAGAGTGGAATGTGTGCTGGCTCCATGCCTTTTCTGCTGGCCTGTGACTTTGCTGCTAGAGCATGAAGTAATGGCAGACGGCCAGGGTGCAATCTTTGGCCAGGTGTCCTCAGTGTGGTCTTGACCTTTGGTAATTGCTTAGTAAGTAAAATATAGTACCATAGTCAAATATGTCTCTGTGTCTGCCCATTTTTCCATTTGTCCACTTACCCATCTGTCTGTCTGTCCATCCACCTATCTATTTTTCCATCCCTCTAGTAGGGGTTTAGACCATTAGTGAGTAAACTAGAGTTACTCTCTGAATGGGTTTTATACAGTTGGTCTTGGTATCATCCTCCGTAAAGGGACAGATAGTAAATATTTTAGGTGTAAGGCCACTTTGTCTCTGTTGAGCTGCTTAGCTCTGTTGTAGGGTAAAAACAACCACGTTCAATACATGAATGACATGGCTGTAAGCCAAAGACATGCTCTTTAAAAATAAATTGACTTATAAACTATAGTGTGCCAGTTTCAAAAGTATTTGATGTGCTACTCTAATACTTATAAGTTTTCTACTGCTGTTTTATGTCTTGGCTTTGTTAGCTTAATAATCATCCGCGTTGAGACTTACCTATCGGGACCTTGAGTACCAGCTTCAGAGTCCTCAGGGCTCAGAATTGGATGTCTATGGCAGGTGAGGATCTGAGGGTTAAAAAAAAAAATTAACTCAAGCACATTACTTCTGCATGCTCTTTTTGTGTGTGTGTGTGTGTGTGTGTGTGTGTGTGTGTGAGGGGAAAAAGTGAAGTGAAGGGAAGAAGAAAAATAAGGGGAAGAACAAGGAGAAGAAAGAAGGAGAGTAAAGGGAAGAAGTAGAAGAAGTAGCCAGGAGAGGGAAGAGGAGTAAGGGTTCATCTCCACGAGGTTTCTAGTTTTTGCAGACTTGGTTGGAAAATTCCACAGGCAACGACAATGAGAATATGCATATCAAAATCACAAAAAGGGGCAGGTAGATCCTGACAACGCAGAGTACTCTGGAGCAGATGGCCTGGCCTAGGGAAGAGCCAACATTCAAGGGGAAGCACCTGACATTCCAAACCATTAGATAAAGTTACTACACATCCCTGAATTCTGGATTCACCCATTCTCCTCATCTAATCTCTTTTCTCGTAACCAGCTTTGGGATGACCAGATTTGTTTATTAGCAAAGATGGGGCATGCTGCCTTCCAGCTCAGTGCCTGTCTTCTATAGACATGTCTATGTGGTCTGTCAGCAGGTAATTTTGTGGGACTGACTCTATGTAAATTTGGCTAGTAGAGCAGAGTGAAAGCCATCCTGGTGTAGGGGAATGGAGAAAGATTACTCCAGTGCCCGTGCAGAAGTTATACTGCTGAGGTGTTTTGAGAACGAATTCCGTTTTGAAGGGAAGCATCATGGCTTCACAAGGTTTCCAGAGATACTACAACAACTTTTCCAAAAGATAAGTGTTCCCACAGATCTGCAAAATGGGTTATCCCACGTGGACATGGACGTATACACTTCCTGTGGATCTGCCTATTGGTCTGTCAGCTGTGCATTCACTGTAGAGTCTTGGAGGCCCCAACATCTCCCCTTCTTTTGTTTAGTAAATGCAGCATGTGTATATGACTGGGCAATGAATAATAATTTTCTTTTACTAAATTAATACCCAATAATCTATTGATGGCAAGCTGAGAACTAGTTATCTCATCTATAGTGAAATTTGTAATAGTATAACATGATGTGGCTAAGTGTGTCTAAAACTTGTAGGTCTGAGTTAAAAAAGGAAAGGCATGTTAGTTTAAAATGTTAGTTTTACATATCAGCCTTTGATTAATAGACATTAATGTATTGATGAGGCATTGTTAGATACAGTTTACCTGGTTAGTGGTGTGCATCTGTAGGACCAAGGCTGCAGTTGAAGTAGACCTGATAAATTAAATTTGTAATCAAGGCAATAATAAACCATTTTAACTATGAGAGGGCAGTATCTTCATATCAGAGCAATTATCAGAAATACATAAGGAGATTAACTGATAACATATACATTACAGGATTATAGGTAGAATCCGTACCATTAGCAATAAATCATTTTTTAAGGGCAGTCCAGTCCCTGGGCTATAGAGTTCAGTATGGTTATAAAGGTGACATGGGGTGTAGGGTTCTCTCGTGGTTGCTTTTTGCTGATAATGGCCGAAGTTGGAGGTCTTGTCTTGAAGGCTGGAACACTGGAAATCTGTGGAAGCCATGGAGATGGGGAGGAGCAGGCTGACTCAGACTCCTGGAGGCACTGAAGCAGCCTGTGTCTGGAGAGGGAAGTACTAGGACCTCCTGGGGTGAGAGCTGGAGAGTGGGCAAGGAGCTGCAGCCAGGCGCTGCCATGGCCAGAGGAAAATCCATCTGCAACACTTTAAATATGGTGGAATAAATATATGTTAACCAAAGAGCATGAAGTTAAGAAATCTTAGCGAGGAAGTTTAAATCTTTATTTCTTAGTGTACGCTTGAATGTTTTAGGTGCATATTTTGGCAGATGAAGGAAGGGCATTTTAGACTGAGGAGAGGGAAATTCCCCCTGCCACCGGTAAAAAAGCATGTGAGAAAACAAACTATAGATATGAGATTAGTTTTTTACCTGTGATATTGTTGGTGGATCTAAATTGATCTCTTGAAGCTCATAAGAACCTTTCTTAAGAGGCAAAAATGTTAGATATCTCAGGTTTGTTATTATTTGTGGTCTGTGCTGAAATCCATGTTGTAGAAAAAGCAAAGAGACTCATTTTTGAGTCAGAATAGAAGCTTTTGAAAACCTAAAAATAATCTGAACAGCTAACCCTCAAGGCTGGGGGAAGAGTGTGGCGAAAACATTATTGGCCCTTGCCTGGTTCTCAGGCGGTCTTGTTAAATGGTTAATTAGAAGTAACAAGCAGTACCAATTAGGAGTGTAGCATTTCGCCATCTTCCTGTTAGACCCCCGAGTAAAATAGCAATATTTTTTTTTTGTCTAAAAGTTTGACTCTAAGTTATATTTTCCAAGGTAAAATTTTCTATTCCTGATTTGTCATTATTGTCTCTTGAATCTTGAATTGTTAATCTGAACAATTGCCTGTTGCATTATAGATGTTGTTTGACTTTTAGTAGAGAGAAAGTTACATGGAGAGAACATATACAGAGGGGTAGGAAAATTTTTTTTAGGTTTATTTATATATTATGTATACGGTGTTCTGTCTGTATGTGTGCCTGCAGGCAGGAAGAGGGCAACAGATCTCATTACAAATGGTTGTGAGCCATCATGCGGTTGCTGGGAATTGAACTCAGGACCTTTGGAAGAACAACCAGTGCTCTTAACCTCTGAGCTATCTCTCCAGCCCCCAAAATTTTTTCTTTACTCCAACACTTACCTATAAAAGAGTTAATAAATTTTTGCCATTTTGTTATTTATTTGGATATATTAATCCTTTAAAGACTGTGTGACTCTCTTAGGTTCTGGTTACTGATAATTGGATTTGACTCTCTTAGGTTCTGGTTACTGATAATTGGATTGGAAATAGCACAAATACATACACAAGGAATGACAATCCTCAATAATACATCAGTGGTTAACACTACTCAATTGAACAGTTTTTAAAACTTACAAATATGGCTTGAAAACTACATTGACTGGAAAAGATGGTCAATATATATTGCTAAGAAGATAATAGAATATGATTATGGATTTTTTTAGTGGTATGTACAGTGTGAGTCTGTTTGTGAAAGTAGAAAGGCAAGGTGTTTGCATGTGTGTGTGTGTACTTGCGTACTGCCAATATCGAAAAAGATCCTAAGTCAGACTTCTGAGTTTCCAAACAGATGATGTCAACTCACGTAATGTAAGTAGAAGACATCTATTGAAGAATTTTTGAGTAGCACCTTGTGCTTTGAAGTGGCTGGTAACCATGCTGAAAGGCTGTGTGTCTGGCGGCCATTGTCAACATAGTGCTTTCTGCAGAGGTGCCTTAGCAGTCCTGCTTGTGTGCTGCACTGCAGTAACTTTATTGAAACCACTGTGCCTGCAGGAAGGACTTTTTAGAATTATTCTGAACACTTTGCTTTTCATTCATTTCTTCAGCTTCCAATTTAGAATCTATAGATTGGCAGAGAGTTTTGTGATATAGCTGCAAGGGAAGCGGGGGTTAGGGGAGGAGTCTTGTGTAACTCAGGAATCTACCTCGTAATAAGCAGAAGAGAATCAAATGTGGAAAGAGAAATCTGGGGGGGGGGGATGGGTGCAGTATATTGGAGACATCAGGAAATTGTTAGCATTGACGGCAGACGCAAGGTTGTATTTCATTTTCTCCTTTTTGCTCTTTGCATGCAGAGCAGAAGTACACAGATCTTAATGCAGCTAGGGGTGGGGTGAGAAAGGAGAGCAGCAGTTTTCCCTAGCGCTCCTACCACACTGCTTTCACAGAAGAACCTCAGAGCGTCTAAGCTGGGCAGCTTTGTCAAATCCCTACTTAATTTCATTTGAAAATTCACCTGGCAATTTGTCATGCTTGATTACATAGAAAAATGATAGAATTGTTTCCCCTGGGACACCAGTGGATTAGTCTTCTCTCTTTGGCCTAGTGAAACTGATTTGGTTAATCTCTGTGAGGTCTGTAGGGTGTTGGTCGCTTATGGGTAACATTGTTCATCGATGCATAGTACAAAAATGAAACACAGGTTTAATCCTACTTTGTTGTCCCCCCTCCCATGTTTCAAAGGCTGATCTGAGAGTTTACGGCTCTCCAATAGGGTGTTGGCAGATTGGGTAATCATTTTTAAGATTCTTTTAAAGTTAACTTTTACATTATTCCATGTGTGCATGACACAATGTGTGGGTGGAGGTCCAGGTGCTTTTCTTCACCCATCTTTATGTGGATCATGGGGATTGAACTCAGGTCACCCGGCTTGTGCTGCAAGACCTGTCATGTGCTGAGCTGTTTCACTGGACCCACACTATGAGCATTTTAAAAAAATATCAGTTTTAAATTTAAGTGCAAGAAGTACAAACTGCAGAGAATCCCATCCACCACAGTCCATCCATTTTCCTTTGCCATCATCTTACCATTGTATGCTAGATTCTTATACTTAGCCAATACTGATGAGTTAAGTTGGTCTAAAACATGCACCATTAAGATTTATTCAGTTTCAGCTGGGAGGTGGCGGCTCACATCTTCAGTCCCAGCACTCAGGAGGCAGAGGCAGGTGGATCTCTGAGTTTGACCCAGCTTGGTCTACAGAGTGAGTTCTAGGATGGCCAGCGCTATTGAACAGAGAAACCCTGTCTCGACAACCCCCTCCCCCCCAAAAATACTAGATTTTTGTCAATAAGATATATTCAGTTTCTAATTGTAGTCTTTCATGTTTCAGGGTAGGTGCTATATTTTATAAATTGCATATATTTGTCTGTGTAGTGATATGGAACTATATAATAAATTTATATTTTACATGAAGCTTTCAGCAATGAGAACCTGTTATGGTGAGATTCCTACAGTCTTTAAGACACAAGTGTCATGTGAGGAGCATTAACTAACTTTTGTTTTTCTCTCTTATGTATTTAGTGGAACAGGTCCCGGTCGAACCCTACAAGATCCCCCTGTCTCAGGCTGAAGTCATCCAGGAGGGCAGTGATGTGACTCTCGTTGCCTGGGGCACTCAGGTTAGTAACCCTGACCACCCGTGGAGCCCACACTGTGCTGGGGCACTTTGGTTTGTGATTCTGGTGTGTTCTCTCTGTCTCTCTGATGAAGTTAGTCTCTTCGTGAGGATAATGCTCCAATATTAGTAAGGTGTAACTGACAGATAAGAATGCTTCAAGGCACTGGACTGAGCTCCCAATGTCCCAAGGAGGAGCAGAAGGAGGGAAAATATGAGCAAAGAAGTCAGGACCACGAGGGGTGCACCCACCCACGGAGACAGTGGGGCTGATCTATTGTGAGCTCACCAAGGCCAGCTGGACTACGACTGAAAAACCATGGGATAAAACCGGACTCTCTGAATATGGC
>NW_026067900.1:16765483-16927493 GCF_014885135.2 Alexandromys fortis
GGGGAGGAGGCGGAAATCTTTTTTTTTTCAATAAAAAAATTATATTAAAAAAAAAAAAGAATGCTTCAAGGTGGACAGCATGGCGATTTCACATAGGCCTGTGCTGCCAAGTGATGACTTAATTAATTAACAGTTCTTTACTGCAGTGCATGTGTGTGTGTGTGTGTGTGTGTGTGTGTGTGAGTGTGTATGTGTGTGTACAGGCTGAGACATATCTTCTCTGAGCAGATTTAAAGTAAATGAGCCAACTTTTTTTTAAAGTTTTTTAATTTTGGTTTTTAGAAACAGGGTTTCTCTGTAGCTTTGAAGCCTGTCCTGGAACTAGCTCTTGTAGACCAGGCTGGTCTCGAACTCACAGAGATCTGCCTGCCTCTGCCTCCTGAGTGCACCACCACCATCTGGCTTTAACTTTTCTTTTAAAGCAGGGTTTAACTTATTTTTATTTTGGGTTAATTTTTTATGTTTACAGTTTCATACAAGTATATAATGCTTTGTGACTGCTCTCATTCCCTAACCCTCTCTTATCTCTCTTTCATCCTATTGCTACCCCTCCCCCCTTATGCTGCTCGGTCTCATTGTTTGCCTTATGACCTTTGACTTTGTTCTGTCACCCACAAATTTAGTTTCACCACAGGAACATATGTGTGCACAGTGGATTGAAACTATCCATTGGATCCTAGTGGGCTCACCAGTCTGAAAGCAGAGATTCCTCCTCCCCATAAATCTGTCAGTAGAAATAGCTCCACAGAGAGATCCCCTAAACTCTTCGTCTATTCGTGATTGGCCCTTGATAGACCAAGTGCAGCCATCCACAGCTGTTCAAGTTCATGGTTTTAATAAGGGTGTCTTGCCTAGAAGGTGGCGTTTTTACACCCTTCTCTCCATCTTCCAGCTCTTTCTGCCCCCTTCCACATTAGCCCTAAGTGTTAGAGAGGGAATGTCTTCCTAAAGGCTGAACACTCACCTATCACTTTTCCTCTGTACCTCGAGTGGCCATGACTGTCTTTAAACAGAGTCTCAATGTTGCTCAGGTCAGGCCTTGAACTTGCTCTGCAGCTGATGTCCACGGTATGGAACTTCTGATCCTCCTGCCTATCCCTCCTACGTGCTGGGATTACAGGCTCTTACCATCATTGTGCTCAGTCCATAAAGAGCACAGTTTTGTTAGCTTCGTCTCTGTGCTGCACACTCGTTCCTCGGAATTTACTCATCTTGTGACTGGAAGATGTAGTAATGCCTTCTGGGTGGAGGGGAGGTGCCTATTCAGTCTTATGGAGATACTAAATGCGTGTACACAGCTGTGTCCGTTATGAACACCTTTGAGGCTCATATTGCATGTTGCCTCGATAGCTTTCTTATCTTGTCTTTTGCTCCCTCTCACTAGTGCTTTGCTGGCCTGTGGACCCCCCTCTCGAATGACCCAAGGACAGAATTATGTTTCTTTCTCTTTCCTAGTGATAGTTTCATTTGACTTCTTCCAGCTGTTGCAGCAGGGCTTGGTGTCATAATTCTCTACTTCCAAACCAACTTTTCCTCTTTGTTTTTTTCTTTTTTCTTTTTTTTTTTTTTTTTTTGACTGGTTGTCAGCCACCACATAGGATACTGAAGATTGAGCCCAGGTGTTCTGCAAGAACAGCAAGTGCTCTCAGCCACTGAGCCTTCTCTCTAGTGTTCTAGTTCCCAAATCTGCCCCATACTTCTTATTTGGTGTGGATACTGGTTACTTTGTCTATGAAACCTTCTTGTCTTTAGCTTTTGGGATATATTGACTTTTATTTTTCTTTTCCGTTTCTTTAGCTGTCTATTTATTTTTAGAACTCTTTTGCTGTTTTCTTCTTTAAATGTTGGTGGTCTTGTGGGTTTTCTTTCTGTTATGCTCCCTAGCCAACCTGCTTTTGCCTCCGCTTTTACTAGCACTTTTTTCTAACTGATTTCTAGATATTTTCACTTGATTGTCTTTGTGACATGCGGATCAACATACCTAAAACACATTTCTGAATTCTGCCAGAAGGTCGTTTCTCCAGCTTCAGAGAGTATCATTATGAATGATGCTGACATCCACCTGGACTTTCAGGGCTGAATTCTCTTAGTTATTCTCTGTGTATTTCCCCTCGTTTTCAGGTTCATGTCATCCGGGAGGTGGCTTCCATGGCACGAGAAAAGCTTGGAGTGTCTTGTGAAATCATTGATCTGCGGACGATCACACCTTGGGATATGGATACAGTTTGCAAGGTATAAATATGTAACTGATGCACTGTCATTTCCTTAAGGCCTTATGTCAAGTTTTTTGAATATTTACAAAGAACCATTTTTGGAATCGTGAGTTGCATGGGCGTTCTCTACTAGTTTCAAACTTTTGCACCTGAGATGTGAGTGGAAATAGGTGTTGTGTAATGAGTTTGATGTTCAACCAACCAGATACCGGTAGTCTATCTTTAGTCTTCCATGGTTTCCTCTGTTGAAAATAGCTCAATATTGTTCTTTAGGCAACTCAGATTGGATCTTTGAGAAACAGAATGGTGCAGAGAGGGGTTATCAGGAGTCACCTGTGCAGTTAACGTCTCATTGGCTAGGTTCAGCAAGCTGGGTTTGAACCAGTAAGGCAAATAGTTTGGCTCCATTTTCAAAGACTTTTCTCTATAATAAAGCACATTATTATTGAGGAAATAGTTATATAGCTCTAGTTATATCCCTTTGATCCTGTGGACTACAGATTGAATATTATATTGTATAACTCTGGCTACTCTGAATTAGAGTTTCTGTCCTGATATTTAGATTAGATTGCTGATGCTTATTACTAAGTAAGTTCACATAGTTGTCTTTGAAGAACAGAGGTGAGTTTTCAGATACTTTATAACGGGTATCCTATACACTGACTTCTGCGTGGCTTATCCCTCCAACACTGCGTCTTTTTTCAATTGCCTATTTTATTTATTTATTTATTTATTTATTAAAGATTTCTGTCTCTTCCCCACCGCCGCCTCCCCTTTCCCTCCCCCTCCCCCAATCAAGTCCCCCTCCCTCGTCAGCCCAAGAAGCAATCAGGGTTCTCTGCCCTGTGGGAAGTCCAAGGACCACCCACCTCCATCCAGGTCTAGTAAGGTGAGCAGCTCACATTTGGTCTGCCATGTTAGGGAGATTTTATAGGTGTAGCTGCTGACATTACTGGAAGACACAATCTTTTTTTTTTTTTTTTTTTTTTGGTTTTTCGAGACAGGGCTTCTCTGTTGGAAGACACAATCTTATAACAAACTCCCTGATCCTCTCTATGGCTCTTACAATCTTTCTGTTACCTCCCTGTTCCCCCCCCCCCGCCTCCCCCACCGAATTTAGGTGTGGGAGTGTTGAAATAGGCGTGGCAGGGCTGCGTCCCCAGCACCCCAGCCGCCTGCTAGCTTATGCCCAAAATAACAACACACAAACTGTATTTATTTAAAGACTGCTTGGCCCGTTTCTATCTAGCCTCTTCTAGGCTAATTCTCACATATTAATTTAGCCCATTTCTAATAATGTGTGTAAGCACTCCAAGGTGCGCTTACCGGGAAGATTCTAGCCTACGTCCATCCTGGGTCTGAGCTTCATGCGTCTGCCTCAGAGTGCAGAGCTATCGCGTCTACCCAGGAGAGCTGAGCATGGCGTCTCTGCCTGAGGCGTCTGGCTCTGAGAGGAGCTGCATTACTTCTGACCTCACTTCCTCTTCCTCCCAGCATTCTCTTCTGTTTACTCCACCCACCTATGTTCTAACCAATAAAATGGGCCAAGCCAGTTTCTTTATTAGCCAATGACCTTCCTCCATCATGGGAGTTGGTTTATCTCTGCTTCTGTTGGGACTCAGCTCCACAACTCTGCATTTTGATTGGCTGTAGTTATCTGTAATGGTCTCTCTTAGGATTTAGTGGCAGAATACCTTGATGAGCTGGGGCCAAGGTGTGTTTCAAGGAGATCATACCAAGCAGTGTGATCATGTGAGAGACTTATTGGGGTAGAGGAGAGTGAAAGACCATCTTGGAGTGGGGACACGAAAGAGAGACAGACAGACAGAGACTAGAAGACAGAGAAGGAGCAAGAGAATCATCTAGGATGGCAGAGACCTTTGTAAGAGTTGGTGACAAGTGATGACATAGCTGCTGTGTGGTTGATTCCCTGAGGACAGCCTGGGGGGAGCATCTGCTTTCTAATAGTCTCCATCTATTGCAAAGAGAAATTTCCTTTATGAGGGGCAGGGCTACATTTTTCTATATGTTTAAGGACAAATATTTAGGATGTAGTTAGGGATTATGCTGATTTTGTAAAGTGGTGGTTGTAGGTTCTCCTCCAAGAGGCATGACTTCACTAGTCCTGGGTAATTGGCTAGGTTCCTAGAACCAGGCATGGTTTCCTTCTAGTTGAGTTGGTCTTTAGTCCAATTAGAAGAGCCGTTGGTTACCGCCAAGGCGTGTGAGCCTATACCACACCCTCAGAGCTATCACTCTAAACTGATTGTTGTTGTGGTTCATAAGTATCATAGCTGGGTTCATGGTTGGTTGCTTCTTCCTTTGGAAGAGTGCATGGTGCCTCCTGGTGCCATGAAAGCCAGTCTTTGGGGAGAAGACATTTGGGTCAGTTTCAGCTCAGAGGCCTCTGGACTCTGTTTTTGATGTGCACGGTGTCTTCAGCAATAGAGACTTAGCTTCCCTCTCTGTGGGGCAAGCAAGAGCAGTAGTAATGCATTGGGAGTCTCTTGGACAACCCTGACCAATGACTCAAATGAGGGGTTCTTAGACTGGTGTTGGGATTTTTATGTTAAATGATTTTTGGCTCTTAGAGAGAATATTGTCAGCACAAATTAGAAAAATTTTATTTAAAATCTATGAAATTTAAACACAGACTTATATGTATTACAGGTTTTCATTTTTTTTTTTTTTTTTTAGGTTGTTAACTCCTTATGGCTTTTTTTTTTTTTCTGGAGAGCTCAGAGTAATGTCACATTGGTCTAGGGTTTTCTTTATATATGGTTATTGGAAATGAACTCAGTTCCTCACACAGATAATAACAATGAAGGTTTTCTAATTCTTTATTTAGTAATTTTAAACAATTTTGTATCTTTATAGGAATTTGATCCAGAATTTATTTCTAAAACTGTTAGGAATATTTAATCTGTTTGTTTTTTAGTTGCTTCATGTGAGTGTATATCTGTCATCCACTGTCTGTTTTTTTGCTGACCCCAGCTGTTTTTTGTATGTATTTTCATCTGTTCTTTTGGATTGACCTACTATTTGTAATTTACAGTTTCTACTGGCTTGGCAATCTGCAATCTTTCACTATTATTTCATTCATTACAATAGCGATTATAACATGCATCTCTGATTATCATGATAAATATGTTATACTTCACTCACAATCTCAAATTTGGCAGTCAAGTTTTTACCATAAATTAAAACTTTTCCTTAATCCTGAGTTTATTTGATATACCCTAGTCCTGTGATTCCCTCGGCAACCTCCAAAACTCAGCTGTGCATGCAGAGGATATGTACACATATGTCCACATATACTCAGATACACACACTAACCCACTATATACATTCTTTGACACACACACTCCTATGTGCATATATATCCATATATACTCAGACATACACACTAACCCACTATATGCATTCTTTAACACACACTCCTGTGTACATATATATCCACATATACTCAGACACACACACATTAACCCACTATATACATTCTTTAACACACACTCCTATGTACACATATATCTACATATACTCAGACATGCACACTAACCCACTATATACATTCTTTCACACATACATATACTCAAACGTATTAACTCACATGCGCACACACATATGCTCAGATAAATAAACACACATTCAGTTGTTGAAGGGAGGCTGCTTGTCCCTGGCTGCTCAGCCCTGAAATAATCACACAGAAACTATATTAATTAAGTCACTCCTTGGCCCATTAGCTTTAGCTTCTTATTGGCTAGCTCTTACATATTAATTTAACTCAGTTCTATTAATCTGTGTATTGCCATGTGGCTGTGGCTTACTGGCTAAAGTTCCAGCATATGTCTTCAGTGGGGCTACATGGCTTCTCCGAACTCTACCTTCTTCTTCCCAGCATTCAGTTTCGTTTTCCCTGCTTACCTAAGTTTTGCCCTATCAACAGGCCAAGGCAGTTTCTTTATTCACTAATTGTATTCACAAAATACAGAGAGAATTCAACATCATTCAGTCACACACGTACATGTGTATAGTAATAGTCACACAGATAGTCACACTCTCTTAAGGTTTCTATTGCTTTGAAGAGACACCATGGCCATGGTAACTCATAAAGAAAAACATTTAATGGGGGTGGCTTACATTTTCAGAGATTTAGTCTATTATCATTATGGTGGGACATGGCATCATGCAGGAAGACATGGTGCTGGAGAAGGAGCTGAGAGTCCTCCATCTTGACCCATAGACAACAGTAAATGGCCTGAGTATCAAACTAAGGAAAGTTTGAGTAAAGGAGACCTCAAAGCCTGCCCCCACAGTGGCACACTTCCTCTAACAAGACCATACCTACTACAATAAAGCCACATCTCCTAATAATGCCCTATGAACTTATGGGGGCCAATTACATTCAAACTACCACACATATACACACAAATATAGTCATATACATATATATACTCACAAACATACACTTATACTCTCAGACATAAACATATACACATACTCATATAAACACATACACTCAGATATACATGTAGACACATAAACACATTCACTTATGCAAATACAACACACTCATATTCACTCATATACACAGAATTATAAGTATATACTCAGACATATACCTATACATACATTTACACACACATTTTCTTATATTCTTTCAAATTCACATGCATACACACACAATACTCTTGTACACAGACATATGCTTATTCTCTCTCTCTCTCTCTCTCTCTCTCTCTCTCTCTCTCTCTCACACACACACACACACACACACACACACACACACACACTTATAAACAATAGGCCAGGGCTGAGAAAAAAAAAACCACCAACTCTTCCGAAGTCACTTTCCTATGCTAGGTGCTGAGTCATGTGTTGCATATATCACTTTTACTTTTAATGACATTTTCTGATGGAGCACTCCAAAAGATGCATGCTTATGCTAATATATAATGAATAAAGCTGGGGAATCCAATTTTGTCCTCACAAAACACAACTACTAAAAAATATGACTACATTTTGGTAGCTGTAGAATTCATAAAGATGAGGAAAAGCTTAACTTGAATTAAGCAAAAAAAAAAAAAAGCAAAACAGCAACAACAAAAACAAAAACAGCCCATATTTTTAGTATGCTTTGTTATAGGGTTCTCCTCTTTATAATCATCTCTAGGGGCTGGAGGGATTGCCTCTGGGGTAAGAACTCTTGCTGTTCTTGCAGAGGACCTGAGTTTGATTTCCAGCATCCACATGGTAGCTCAAAAACTGCCTGTCATTTCAATTCCAGAGCCTTGGACCCCATCTTCTGGCCTCTGTGGGTATTAGGCACACACCTGGCACACATACATACATGCAGAACCCTCACAAAATAAAAATAAATAAGTTATCTCTAATTCCTAGGAGAAAAGGCTAAGTATTAAAAGTTTTTCCCCTTTGATATCATGAAAGGAAAATGGGAATTCTACCAAGTTAAGCAATGAAGAGAGTCATAAACAGATCCAAAGCCATCAAGGACTGCCAAGCTGGCTTCCACTGTCAAATTGGAGGGCCATCAACCAGAAAAATCAGCACGATGGAAGTAGCCCCACACAAAACAAGATAATGACACTAACAAGCCAGAGGCCTCCTTCCCCGGAAACCTGTGATCTTCTCTTTCATCTTCTTGAGGTGAATGGAGCCTTAAGAACAGTGGCTCTGCCATCTAGGATCACATACAGATGCAACTAGTACATCCACTAAAGGGAGGCACAAACCAAGTTGATAGAAGTATCAATAATGTCCCTTTCTTCCTCTGGCTGCCTCTCTTTGCTCTCATGATACGAATTTGGTATGTTACGTTTGTGTTTTGCTCTAAAGGTCTTTAAATCCGTTTTGAATACAGAAGCTGTAAATACGGTTAAATAAAATTCTGAAGATAATTTTCCCGATTGCATCTCAGGGCACAGACTCCCTCATCCCACCAGAACCAAACCTGGTATCTCCTTGCGAAAGTACCAGCTACACTAACAATACAGGTCCAAGCGGGACAGATAACATGGCAAGCAAGAGGCTAACTGTGGTTTAGCTAGGGTTTGACCCTTTGCTCAAAGAAAGAAACCCCAGTGTCTAACTTGATTTGACAAAGCTTCAATTATTTTCAGGGAACCATAAATAATTTTATGTTAACTACAACTACAAGGGTTTAAGATATTGTTAAAAGTACTTGTATCCAAGTCAAGTCAGGTAGATTCACAAAAAGCCTTGCTAGTCTCAAATCTGTTCAATCACAACACAACTTTCTTCCAAGATCTCCTTGCTCTGCCCTTTTATGGCAGAATATCTGCTGGTTATTTTCCTGTAAATTTCCCAAGAAACAGCAGCACTGTTGCTACTACTATTTTTCTGCTAACTGGACGTAGTTAATCTGACTTGTACTGACTTATTGTTACATCTATAGATTAACCCACCTCCCAGCCCTCATCAGAGAAGTTTCTCTTCACAGCAGAAGGAGATTCCTAGAGAACCATCGTTGGCAAGGTTCAGAGAATTAGACTACATAATTCTCTATATGAAAGCAGCCCCCATCCAAGGCTCAGGGATCATTGTAGAAAAGGGAGCAGAAAGAGCCAGAGGGTATGGAGGGCTACAAGGATAGAGTGTCTGGACACAGCAGATGTACATATGCGATTACCACGGTTGTGCCAGTGTGCACAAGCCCTGTGCAGGTCAAAGCCAGTACCAATCCGACATGGAGGGAGGAGGTGAACATGAACCCCACCCTGGCAGTTGTTAGCTGCTGGGAGGGAAAGTGAGGGAGGGTTCATTTGCCCCATGAGTGTCCGGGAATTAGCTCCCACTCGGCAGGACACGCTCCAGTGGAAGCCACACACCCAAAAATATTTGGGCAGCACAAACTGGTCTTGATGGGTTTAAAAAAATAAGTTTCTGTGCTTCGTTTTTACTGTTTTGCTTTCTAAATTTAATTTTATGTTGTTTCCATAACATTTTTGCCTAACTAAGCTTGAAAACCCAATGATCATGCTTAGTAATGGAGACATGGGCATTGGTTAGAGGAGACTGGTCTCTGGTATTTTTCTCATAGGATAGAAGCCCACGTTTTACTGCTCAGAGCTATTTCTATCATGTTGTGCTTTAGCTGCCTTTTCTCCTCTTATCTCCTAGTCCACACTGCAGCTGTGTCCACTGTCATTTCCTGGTCCACACTGCAGCTGTGTCCACTGTCATTTCCTAGTCCACACTGCAGCTGTGTCCACTGTCATTTCCTAATCCACACTGCAGCTGTGTCCACTGTCATTTCCTAGTCCACACTGCAGCTGTGTCCACTGTCATTTCCTGGTCCACACTGCATCTGTGTCCACTGTCATTTCCTGGTCCACACTGCATCTGTGTCCACTGTCATTTCCTGGTCCACACTGCATCTGTGTCCACTGTCATTTCCTGGTCCACACTGCAGCTGTGTCCACTGTCATTTCCTAGTCCACACTGCAGCTGTGTCTACTGTCATTTCCTAGTCCACACTGCAGCTGTGTCCACTGTCATTTCCTAGACCACACTGCAGCTGTGTCCACTGTCATTTCCTGGTCCACACTGCAGAATAAAAACAGATTTTCTTTATTTGTTTATTTTTTGATTTTCTATTCTGTTAGGCTGTATGTGACTGATTCTGGTTGTCCACATGTGGACATGGTGATGGCGTGACAGCCTATCAGGGCACCTGTACTAGGTGTGTTTGGAGCTATGTTAGCATACGAGCCAGGCAAAGCTTCCCAGTTTGAGAGAATGAATGTGAAGTGACTCAGTTGTGGCATGGAGGGTGCTCATAGTTGTCCCTGATTTTACATACTTAATTCCCTCCTTTCTACAGCCATTTCCTTTCTTCCTGTAAAATATTTTACTGCATTTATACTGGGACACTGCATAGAGGTCAGATAGGTAATAGCTGGCAGGACAGGTTGGGGAGGAAAGGTCCTGGGAACAGAGTGGTCTCAGTAAGGAAAAGGGAGGCTACAGGACTGGCTTTGGGGAGTTCTGTACACATTGAAAAGGACCAAGATATTGCATTTAAAAATGCAATTTAAGAATTGCATCGAAGGTATTTGAAAATAGTTTATTTTTTTTTTTTGTAAAATGAATGGTATTTGTCTAGTATTTCTAGTTTGTGCTCACTTTCCCCTCAAGTTCCTTGCCCCCCCTATTGCCATGTAAACCTCCCCACTCCCTTCCTCTTCATATCACGTGTGTCTCACTGTCCCCATGTTCCTGGCTCACAGCCTTTCTGCCTCTCGTGCCCCTTTCTTGGCCTCTAAGGCAGACTCTCAACAGAAAACTTCAGACTATAGAATTTGGTGCTTGATAGAAGTTGCAGGGAGGTGATTTTTTTTTTCTCAACATAAAGACGTTTAATCAATTTTGTCCAACAAGGGACTTTCAATCATTTGGAATTATAAAAAAAAAAGCAAAAAATGAAATAAAGTAAATTGTCTTTTGTAGTTGTGAGTCCTCTGTACTAACAGGTGAAACTTGCTGGTGGAGTCTTCAAAGATTAGGAATTGTGCCCCGAGAAACCTTCCTCCTACCGAAACTCTGTGAGATAAGGGGAAACTACCCATCAGCTTTCTGAAATAGAAGCCTTATATTTTAATATTGTATAGGAAAATCAAGGAGTACTGATAATATGTGGAGCTCTCTGCTTTTGTTTTACAAAGTTTCTCCTTTATATCTGTCATTTAATACTTACTTAGAAATTCGATATTCCTGATCTTTTAAATCATTCCCTAAGCAGTAACGAGTTATCTCTCCCCCCCCCCCCCCCCCCCCCCCCCCCCCCCCCCCCTTATAGGTAGCTCACACCCCACTGGCCATGTGGCACAGCACTTTCCCAGTGACATCTCTGTCATCTCTTCCCTCTGTCAGCCTGCACCCCCAGCTGAAAACCATGCCAGCACGGGGACGATTGGCTCTTTCTTTGGTTTCCTCACTGGCCAGTGCCATTCTTGCCGTTCTGCCCTTTTGCCTCTTTGAAGAGTTTCCTACTTTACTGGGGTTACCGACTGAATAGTTCCCTGTCCCCCACACTTTACATGTCAATGTCCTCACATACAGTGGGTGTAGGCAGAGCCTAGTTAAGTCATAACGGTGGACTTCTCGTGGTATAGCACCTTTATTAAGGGGCCTCGTGGAGCCCCCTGCTTTTCTGCCGCCTAAGGCTAGAAAATGACAGTGTGTAACCAGAAGAGGGCGCTCCCATGCCTTGATCGTAGCAGTTCTCCAAACCACCAGTAATAAATCATCACTTGTGTTTTAAAATTTGTATTATTACTTTATAGGTATGGCCTTATTATGTAGTCTTACTAGCCTGGAACTCACAGAGATCCACCTGCCTCTGCTTCCTGAGTGCTGTGGTTAGCAATGTGTGCCACCACTCCTGATGGGTACCCCCCCCCCCACACACACAAGGTTTCTCTGTGTAGCTCTGAGTGTCCCGGAACTTGCTTGATAGACCAGGCTGGCCTCGAACTCACAGAGATCCGCCTGTCTCTGCATCCCCAGTGCTGGGATTAAGGCCTACAACACCACTGCCTGGCTGGGCAACTTTTCTTAGCTGAACAATTCCTTAGCTGAACAATTTTTTTCTGTAGTTCCTGTTCATGGTTTGGGGTGGCCTTTAGAACTGAGTGTAAAACCTTGCTACATGCTTGCCACTCCATCGTCAGGTGTTGTCCGCCCTGGGGAGTCTGTCTGTCTTCTGTCACTGTCTGACTCTTTTCTGTGCTTAGGGAAGAGGTCAGCTGTGTCAGGTCACCCCCCCTTCCCCCAGAGCAGCATTTTTTTCCTATCAAAATGCCTTGTCAGGCATTGTGGTCAAATCAAAGACTTCAGATAATGGAGTTCCTCTTTTACCTCTCGTTTTGTACAGGTGTTCTGTCTCTGTAGTTACAGGTCTTGTTTCCTTAGCCTTTTCTATTCTGGTTGCATTGTTCTCTAATCATAATGAAAGCCCTGCTATTTTTCCAGCATTGTAGGTAGAGCATATTCAGAGAGAGAGAAAGAGAGAGAGAGAGAGAGAGAGAGAGAGAGAGAGAGAGAGAGAGAGAGAGAGAGAGAGAAGAAAGTTCATGTTCTTCCTAGGTGGAGCTGAGATTAGATGAATCTTGGAAACCATAGCTGACAGGTTCTCTCCTCTGGGGACTTATTTTTTTTTCTGGCTGGCTTTCCCATTGTCTTCCCACCCCTATTTAGCCTGACATCCCATGTTTTCAGGCTCTTTGCAGCTCTATAGGAGCAGGTATCTCTCTGTGAGTTGTAGTTTCTGATTTCCTCATCCATTTCATTTCTCTTACTCTGTGCTTTGTCTTTGTTCTTCACAACTAGTGGATGTTGCATGATGCAGTACATGACTTGAAATGCATTTGTGTGTTGGGGTTTTGAGACAGACTTGCTGTGTGCAACTCTGTTGGTCTGGAACCCACTAAATAGATTCAGTTGACCTTGAACTCTTGGTAATCCCTCTGCCTCTGCTTCCTGAGTGCTGGGATTTTAAAGAGTTTGCTAACACACTCAGTTTAGAAATTGATTTCGTGTCCCATGATAGTAAAACTTTCTAGTTATATCCAGAGGTGAGGTTTCCTGGAGTCTCAGTTTCCTAGCATTTGACGAAGAGTTATGAAGAAGGTAGAGAAAAATAAGCATTCTAAGCACTGTGAAGTTGTTGAACTAGAGCGCTTGGATAAGAGCAAATGCCTATTTTGCTACCGTGGCATTCTACCTGATGTTCTAAATACATCCTTACCATGAAGAGGTTCATTTCTCTCCTGTGAGGTGTGTATGACAGTACTTAACAGTGTGAGTATGGTGAAGTGTCAGGTATGTTGTATAATTTTACCCCCTCCCTCCATCCCCAGTGTTAGATAAACAGGTTTTGCTGGGTTCCTGCATGGTACTAGTGTTTTGCTTATAATCCTTCATCTCCTTTTGTTTATACCAGTTTGTTGCAGCAGGCTGCTTGCTGGTTCCCGGCTGCTCAGCCCCGAAATAATCACACAGAAACTATATTATTTGTAATACTCTTTGGCCAATAGCTTAAGCATATTTCTGGCTAACTCTTACATTTTAATTTAACTCCTCTCTATTAATCTGTGCATCACTATGAGGTCATGGCCTACCAGCAAAGTTTTATCATGTGTGTCTCTGGTGGAGGCTCCATGACTTCTCCTTGACTCTGTCTACTTTCTCCCAGCATTCATTTTAATTTTCCCTGCCTATATACCCTATCAGGCCAAACCAGTTTCTTCATTAACTAAGGGTAATCACAGCATACAGAGGGGAATTTCATATCACCTCCCCTTTTCTGTTTACATAAAAAGGAAGGTTTTAACTTTAACACGGTAAAATTACATAAAACAAGACAGGTATCAAGCAGGAATTATAGTTACAATATTTATATCTGCTTTATCTTTTATCATAATTCTACCTATTCTTCAATTCCATCAAAGACTTCAGAAGGATATAGTATTACCTAAGTAAACAGGAAGTGCATTGTAGGCAACTTCCAAAACTCTAGAATTGACAGAAACATCTTGCTGCCTGGACAATCACCTAAAGTTCTTCTGTACAATTGGGGCATCTATCTTTAGTCTATATGCCCATAGTATCCAACAGACTTTTCCATGAAGCAGGAAATTTCAAAGACAGTTCCACCTATATTGGCAGTTTGTCAGCCACTTTCTTCTGTGTCCTGCAGAATGTCTTGCAGACTCTTTCATGAAGCAGGGACCCTGAAGGATCATCTCACCTTTAGGCAAGTTCAGCAGTCATTTCCCTGTGGGTCCTGCATGCTCAGTTCACGTAGCATCCCATCAAGCAGTCCAGGCAAGAGCAGTTTCTTGCCCAAATGGCTAACCAACTCCATAAGGAGCCTCTTCGATGCCCATCAACATCTTGAAGTAGATTGGTGTTGCCAGGAGCAGATGTGTCTCATTGTCATGAAAAGTCCTAAATTTTTAAAACATTTTTAAATGCCATATTCTGAAGATCTCTGAGAGATTTGAAGAATACCTATCTAACAGAAATACATCTCTGTACATCTAGAACTTAAGTGGCAGCATTACTAGGGTATAGATGGTCCTGCCTGCTTGCCCCACCCAGTCTGACGTGGCAGAGCTGTTTGTTGCCTCTGAGAGCCATGTTCACAGCCCCATTTTAGGCACACAGCCGGTCTATGTTGCCATTAAGCACGTTGTAGCATTCTGTTCACAAACCACATTTAAATGCTTGGCCACCTGAAAAAGCCAGAGGTTGCACTGGCAGGACAGCCCAGGAAGCCACACCAGTCTTAATGATGTCATTCTATTAGGGTATTTTTTTCTATTATTTTCTAATTTCTTACACTAGATTTAGAAAATAATAGAAAAGCTATGTCCCTTGGTTCTTATTTTTCCCCACCGTTTGATTGTTTGAGGATTTCATACTTGTGTATAATATGTTGATCAAATCTACCCCCACTTTTTCCTCCCTTATCAGTCCTGCCCTTCTTTCCCAACTCAGTGTGCTCACCTTTAAAGCCACCTAGCTCTCTCAGTGACACCAACGGGTGCCTGAGTGTAGGGCCATCTCTGGACATGGGTAGCTTCTCAGGGGCCACAACCCTGAAGAAAATAGATTGATCCTCCCCCCCCCCCTAGCCATCAGTTGACAATAGCTCCTTGGCACTACATATGTATTTTCTTTTTCTTTTTGTCTTTTCTTTTAGTCATGGCACCGCTGAAGAGCTCAGCTGGATCAAACCTCTGTGCGCTGCTAACTCTGACACAACTTTGTATTAGTTCCTCTTAGCAGGTGCCAGACTTTTCTTTAGTTCCACTTCTGGGAAGGGATGAGAGGGGAAGCTAGTCTTCCACTTTGTGTCGATTGAGATGTTGAGGTGTGACAGATGGGGCGTCTCAGCTGTCATAAGTCCCTGTGCTGGGCCTTGGAATGATGTCTGTTGGTGTGAATCACTGGAGACACACTCCTGTGTCTCCGTGTGGTCAAGTTCTTCCAAGGGGAGCTTGGCTGGTAGAACCAAAGGGCGGAGGGGGATTGACTAATCTGTTAAATAGCCTTTTATCTTCAAGTCTAGTTTCTCATTAGTATTTCTGAGCGGCAGGACGGCTGCTTGGGAATGCGGGCTTGTGTTTTTAATTAGTCTCTCTAGGGATGGTGAGAGGCTTACTTTGAGGGATGGAATTTTAAGGAAGCCTGATGAGCCTGCTTTCCATGTGACTGAAGACCTTTGGCAGCCGAGGAAGGTTTCACAACAGTGGTTTCAAGCCAGCCTTTCGCATGGCTTCGCTGAGACCGAGAAGCATGGGTGCTCTGCATTTCTGCTCCCAGGCCACAGGGCTCTGTGTCTTCTCTAGAGTGCCTGGCATTCATGGAGATCCATGCTTCATCCTCTAGTAGTTTGAAGGGCTCTCCTGAGGTTTACTCTCCTATCACGCATACGAAAGTGCTGTCTCCATTCCTTCCTGTGTGTGCATTTTAACCAGGCTGCAGGCAGAAGGCTGTGTGACACCTTATTATCTGCAGAACACCTTTTTCCAGGCTGTACACCATCATAAAAATGTAGTGCTACTGTATTACCACGGAGAGTCAGGCAGGTGGGTTGTTTGTTCAGCATCTAATTGGAAAATCAGGAAGGGTAGCTGTAGTGCTGTAAAGTTAGATGCCCTGACAAATGGCCATTGAGCTTCTTCTTGCCTCTTGCCATGAGTGAGGCAACCAGTTGTGTGCAGTTCTGGCTGAGAGAGGGTTTTCCTTGGTGAGAGGATAGGTGCTTTTCTTACTTCTTTCTGTTCCTCCCTCTCAGAAGGCTCTGTTTCTGCACAGCCTCTGTACAAATATTTACACCGCTTCCAGACCTAGCTGTTGTCTTCTTTAGGTCAGTTGTATAGATCCTCCCAACACCTGCCTCCCCTGACCCCGTTTATCTGCAATTTTCCTTTCTCTTTTCGTGGCTTCAGTTACTCATTGTCTGAAATTATTAAATGGAAAATTCCAGAAATAATGTGTTTAAACTGTGCACCATTCTGAATAGCATGGTGAAATGACACACCGCCCCTTTCTGTCTCTCCCAGGGCATACGTCAGACTCTCTCCAGCTTGGTCATGCTATAGGCACCTATAGTGCCTTTTGGTCACTTCATGGCTGTCCTGATGATTAGTTCACTGTGTCATATTGCTTTACTGAACAGTGGCCCTGCAGCAAAGGAAGGTCATAGTGTTGATGAGAACATGTTTTCATCTGTAACAC
Source organism: Alexandromys fortis (assembly GCF_014885135.2). NCBI lineage: Eukaryota > Metazoa > Chordata > Mammalia > Rodentia > Cricetidae > Alexandromys > Alexandromys fortis. The sequence goes on from NW_026067900.1 coordinate 16,781,986, forward strand.
TATGAGTTAAGCCCAGAACATGGCTTAACTCAAGTGTTAATAATGTGTTGCAAGGCATGTTGGAAAAATGGTAATATGTAGAATTCACTTTGGCGGTCTTTCTGAGGCTTCTGATATTCCGTGTTTTCTGGAGGTGGGCTGTCCCCTCTGAGTGAGGGAGGCCATTGTTGCCCCTCATTCCTTCCACCTGTTAGCTAAGTGCCCTGTTTCCCAGGTTCCCCTGGTGCTAACTACCATTCTAAGAACACTGTCTCAACGTCCAGTGGCTCTTTTTAGTTAAAATGGCCTTAAAAAATGACTCTAGAGTTGTGAAGGCCTTTCAGGACAGTTTCTGGTGACTTCAGGTCTATTATGACCCAGGAGGCTAGTGCTTTTTATGCTTCTATTTTTGAATAACCTGAAAGCACAGCAAGTTCCTTGCTGTTGGCTACATTAAACCCTCACCAAGAAGTATCTGGATATTAGGTATTATTGATATAAAGAAGGAAAAAATGTGTTGGGAGGGTAGTGATCTTGAAAAACACTTCAAATGGTATTAGTTTTAAAATTTGTTTTTAGTGTGTTTGTGTGTTTGTGTGTGTGTCAGTGTGTGCCATGGTATACATGCAGAGGTTGAAGGACAACTTTACAAGTTATTTTTCTTCGATCATGTGTTCTAAGATCGAAGTTGGGTTGCCAGGCTTGTTCAACAAGTGCCACCACCCCACCCTGAGCCATCTTTCAGGCTCATTTTTGGTTTTATTTTACCTGTTTATGTAGTATCAACCATAAAGTATAGGCTAAGTGGCAGTATCCATTTCTAGGACTACACCGGAGTAAACTTCCTTTCTGAAGGGCTTTTGGGTACTTTGTTTTCTGGTCAGTTAGTAAATAAAACCTATTTTACATTTGTGGAAAACTCGCCTTTTATTAAAAAAATTTTATTTCACAAAATTTTATCATTTCCCCCCCATCACATGGTGGTTTTTATTCCTTCCACACTGGTCTGCGTTGTTCACGTTGTCTGTATATGGTCAACATTTGGGCAGTGCGCCTGTAGTGTTGTCTTTGTGTCTTGACTGTTAGCCCCCTTTCGCTCCTTGTCTCTACTGAATAATTAGCTGATATCTGTTAGATGTCCTTGGGTATTTACCCATGCATTCTTGTAAAGGGACCATTCTTTATGCTCAATCTTAACATCAAGCTTTATGCCAGGTAGAGGCTTTTGTTAAATCATGGCACTAAGAATTTTTGTGATGTCTGTTTTAGGATGTGCGACTCTTTAGTAGGTATGCCGTAACAGTTTATGTAGTATACAGAGTATTTCTTTTGTTTTCTCCTATGAGGCACTCTACGGAGACTTTTCATCCAATAATATACTGCATAGAAAGATAATTTGATGAGATGTTTCTTTGGTTATGAGGCAAGGATTTAAAAAAAAAAAACAGAATCACTCAAGTAAATTGTGGTCTGTAACAGCTCCACCCTTGGGGACAGGCGGCTCGTCGTAACTTCCACAGCTATTAATCTTGATAGAGAGCATGCGTGCTGTCCTTGGGAGCCTCTCCTGGTCTTATCGAGGCAGGGTTCCATAAGTAGGGTCAATTTGCATTCCTCTTGGCTCCACTCACCAGAATAAAGATGGAGGATTGCCTGGATAGTGGAATTGGGTCTTTTGACAAGTCAAATGGGAGTCACGGCTATTCCCCCTTTCTTCGTTTTTACCAATTGTCTCCCCAAAGTTTCTTACCAGAAATGTGCAGCAAGACCTTGAATTTGCTTGGATCACAAAACTTGTTTGGAGAAGGGGTGAGAAAGATTTCCAGCTGGAGCTGTCACTTTTCTCCCCTGCAGCAGGCTGCTGCCAGACCTGAGGATAACCCCATATGTGCCTGCCTCCTCTGCTACCATTAAGTGTTCTCCCCTGGCCTTTGTAGGCCCCTAGAATGCAAGGCAGGCTCTGGGCTCGGGTGAGCACGTGGAGTTCTGGGGCACGGAGAGCAATCGGATCGCTGGCCCTGCCATTTCCACTGGTTGCTGGATGACCTTGAGCTAGTGAGTCAGCCTCTTCTCCCTTTTCTTTTCCACTTTCTAATTGAGACTTTATTTTCTCTTTCTCATACTAAAATGTGAAAATTCATAGCCATTAAGAAAAGGTAGATGGGTTTCTCCAGTGAGTTAACACCCCTTGGGATACTTCCGCTAATACAGGAGCCTCTGCTGGTCAATGAGGATGTGTTCTGTTCCTCCAGTGGATGCCTTTTTGATACCTCAGGGATCACTGGAGCTCACGGAGACTGTGCTTTTTCCTGCGCAGTGTACCTGTGAACAGCAAATCTATAAATTAGGGATAAGAAGAAATTAAGGACAATAACTAATAAATAGGATAATCGCACCAATATGTCATGATGAAAGCTAAGGGAATGTGGTTTCTCTTAAAATACCGTCCTGGTCTGTATGCTCCCTGGTCCTGCTGGGAGATGATGTGATGCCCTTGTGCTGAGTGAGGAGAACGGCAGAACTGCTGTGACATGGCAATAGGCTACTTTTGACCTTCTAGCTTGTCAGTTGACCCTGGATGAATGAAACCGTAGCAAGCAGAGACATAGATGAGGCTGGTGGATTGCTGTATAGATAGAACGGCTTTTTGGATTACTAAAGTAAATTAAAGAAAATGCGCCAAATGCATTCAATATGTATTCCAGATGGTCTATGTTAAATGAAAGATGTAAGTCGTGTTGGATTTGTATAAATCATTTCAATCTCTTTTGGGGGAAAGCAGTTATTATGTTGTCCATGTAAGTTGTATTGTAGTCTTGAAGAGCTTCAGAGGACACCGAAGGATTGTTTAGTCACTTGAACCCTTAAACTCCCTTTGGGAGGTCTAGTTAATTCATGCGGACTCTCCAAAATGATCTAATTAACCACATTTTAAAATTGCATCACCATTATTTCATCTCCTTTATTCTTTGCTAGTTTTTTTTTCAAAGAAAGTGGTGGATAAATTATGGTTACCCCAGGAAAATATTTGGGTTCCCGTTTATATAAATCCAACTTCAGTTTTATATTTCAGAAGTCTCCAATGTCTCTCAGCTCCAGTTAGCTTGACATTCTCACCATTCTATTTGAGCATTACAGACATATAGACTTTACTAACTTGTACCGGGAGCAAAACTTATAATTTGTTCTTAGTTGCGTGACCATAAAACACCTTACAAGGAGTCTTTGCCTTTGTCTATCTGCAAGCGTTATGCTCGTGGTGACCGCAGAGCTGGAACCTAACAGGAGAAATTTTGGAAATTGTTTGGCATCTCCTGCTAGTAGAACTGAAACCTTTCTGGGAGCGAGTCCTGCAACTCACTGCAGCTCCCTTTTATTCATGCGCAGAAGAAACCCACTGAGGGAGTCAGAAGCATCCCTGTGATGTGGGATGAGAGAGCAGTGGCTTTTTCCAACCACCATATGTGGTGACTAGATTCTTTGGAATGACATTGGGGTACTCTCCGAGCAAACAGCACACTCCTTCCAAATAGCATATAATAAATGAAGTATGCAAGACATCTCCCCAGCCAGATGTAATGTTCAATAGTGGAGAAATAAATTTACAGTGCCCTCCCACAGGAAACGTTGGGAAGGCTAGCTGGACCAAGAAGGCAGTCATGCTGTTAGAACCACAGGCTTCTTTTTCCACTTCCAGGTGAGGATACACCTCATTGAAATTCTGTTCGTATGATCTGTGGGATTTCATAGAAAATGCACGGATGAAATGAATCCTCAGAACGCCAGTGAACTCAGTTTGAACTGGTACTGATTTCTCGTTTCCAATATTCAAAGAGCAGAGTATGTAAGTAGGTGTGGTTTGTTTCCCTGAATGTTAGTAACTGATGTGATTCTTTTCTGTAACTGATCTAATTTTGGTATATTAGATTATCGTTTACATGGTGTAGAGAGAAATCCGGTTCTGGCGGGATTCTTGAAGGTGGCAGTCTAACCATATCCCTGAGTCCCTCGCCAGGCACTAACAAGTTCAGAAGTTTCAAGAGGAGGGCCTTGGGGGCCGGCATGGGGCCAGGCACAGGGGCAGGGGGAGGACTCTTCTTCAGTTTTGGTACACAGTGCTGAGAGTTTGGCTTTAAGTTTACCCAGGGCTTGAGATGTCTAGCTTTGTATGTGTCTTAGCTAGCTATGGGCAAACCTCCTCTATTCTCCAACAGACTGAGCTGTGTGTCCAGAGACCTGAGATCAGCTCTGGCTTAATCTGTAGCTATCCTGAGCTCTCTGAAGGCTTCCTCCTAGATGGGAGTTAAAAACAAAACGAAACAAAACAAAACCCCACTAATACTGGAGACACAAGCATATGAGGGTCCGATACCTCCAACTTACTAAAGGGAGTAGCCTAGAGTCTGTCTCCAGGGCAAGTATTGGCCTAGTATTTGCCAAGGAATTCTACAGTGAGGTTTGGGTACAAAATTTGTAGATAATACCCTACTATAATAGGATCCCTTGAGGGCATTCTTGTTAAAACTGCCTATTCATTATGCTATTCCTATAACAGATACTCATTGAGAACCTCATAGAACTTCAGAAATAAAGGGCACAGCAGGGAACACAACAGGGAATATTTTGCCCTCCTGCTGCTTAGATTCTACTTGGGGAGACAATAAGTATACTAGCGTTTCTAATCAGGTGCTGGTAAATACTGAGAAGTAAAAGGAATGACTTAAAGGAAAAGCAGAGGAAAGGGGCCGAGCAACTGACCAGTGACCATGGCCCTCAGCCGGTGCCTTTGAAGTCAGCGCTTGGCTTAAGTAAAGAAGGGAGCTGTGTAAATGAATGTGGGAGTATGAGTAGCGTGTGCGCAGGACCAGAGGTGGGAATGTTCCTTGCCTGTTGGAGGAATGTTGGTGTGGCTATACTAGTGTGAACAAGAATTGTTCAGTGTCGGCACGGGGAAGTAATCAGTTGCCAGATGGGGACCAAAAGATGGTGGTCAGCTCACACTACGATTTTTTCTTTTTGTCAGAAGTGCTATTGTATAGGGACAATGATTAAAGAGTTGGAACAGACATGGAAAAAATTATTTCTGTATTAAAGGATGAGATTATGTACTGGTGAGACCCAGGAGTCTTTCACCACAATTTGAGCTGTGGGGCACAGTAGGATTTATGCCCAGTTACTGAGGGAACTGATGTGGGGGGAATTCTTTGACTGTGGGAGTTGGAGACCAGTCTGGTTAACATAGCAAAAACTTCTAGAAAACATACACATGAAAAATTATTTAAAGGAAGTTTGCTGTATCATGACTATTTATAAAATCAATAGCCTTTTTATATACTATATTGATAAATAGCCAGAAATGGAAAATGGCAAAAAAAACAGGTCTAATTCATAATAGAAAGAATGAAAAGTATTTCAGAATAAATTTTGCGAGAATGATAGATAGATAGATAGATAGATAGATAGATAGATAGATAGATAGAGGAAGAAAAGAATAAAGCCCCATGGAAGGCCACCACATTAGGCCCAAACAGACTGTGTTTCTGGATGGTGAAGCAGTCTCACATAAACAGCATTCCGTATAAACCCAAATTACATCCTCAAGGAGTCTGTAATTTTTTTTTAACTGCCCAAAGCATTTGAAACTTTGCATAAAAGAATTAATCCTCAAACATAGCTAAGACAGGGAGATTTTCTGTCAGGTGAAATTAAAATTTCGTGTTATGTCTTGGAAATGGTCTGTAGCTTAGAAACTAATGTGCAGATTGGGGAATAGCAAGCCTTTTCTTGATAGAGACAGTTCAGCCCTGTGGACAGACGCTCTGTGTCTCACGACTCTGCCCTCCTAGTTCAACAGCAGAGGTGGATAATTTATGAATAGAAGGTCCACAACTCTTTCTGATAGTTGCTGAGGCAGATGTTAAGACAGGACTGAGAAAGAGCCAGGGCTGCGCATGTCAAGGGTGGTATTTTAAATCATTTGGGAAGATAATTTATTTAATAAATGGTATTGGAAAAACATGCATTAATCTGAAGACAAAACACACTCCGTTTTCCCTTCACCCCACATGACATTATTCCTAGTTCATATAAACACTACTGAGTAACAAAGTCACAGGAGAATTAAGACACAGTTTCTTGTAACCTAGAGCTCAAGGGGTTTTTAAAAACAAGTCCAAAATCATAAAAGTTAAAAAAGAAAAATAAAGGCATTTGACTCTGTAAAAAGTGAAATTTTTCTTATGGCAAGTTAACTGTAAACAAAGAAATAAAATGGCAGGCAGAGAAAAAAAATACTTACTGCACATATCCCAGGAAAAAGGATAAATTCCACAGCATTTCAAGTGTGTCTCCAGCTGATTCAGTGAAAACAGAGCAAAGAATAGAATTTCTGAAAAAGAGAGTGGGCAGTTAGTTGTGTTCGTTAGATTACACTCAGTATTGCTGGAAGCTGCGTCCTTTAGGGGAGGCAGGATATTAGTTCCCACCTAATAGGGTATTTTAGGTGGGACTGACCGGATAATGCAAATAAAGAATAAGACATTGCTTGGCTCTTAATATGAACTCAGTAGAATGGTACTTTTTTTTCATCTGTAAAACATAAAAGTATGAATGTACAAATTGACATGGGATGTAGTTGTGAGTAACTGGAAACAAATGGAATGTTCTGTCAGTGGTGATGATTTTCTTAGGGGAATATCATGCAGTTATTAAAATAATAAAGTTAAGTTATGTGCATGTATGGTGCTAGGCATAGAACTCAGGGTTTCACACCTGGCAGTCAAATGACGTACCACTGAGTCACAGCCCAGTGACTGAGTTATATCCAGAGGTTTCGACTGCAATCATTGATAGCTGATTAGAAGAAAAAACAAATTTTAGGAAAATAAAGGTATTATTTTCAGTTTTATAAAATGTCAGAAGGAAATGTTTGCACTTACTGCCAAGATACTTGATCCACCTACTCGAAATCACTGTCTTGCTAGAACAATACAAAGACGAGTTCACTGCCTTCTACCCATAAACTTTTGGTATATACATTTTTCAGATTAATATTCTCTCTCTCTCTCTCTCTCTCTCTCTCTCTCTCTCTCTCTCTCTCTCTCTCTCTCTCTCGTGTGTGTCTGCTGTTTGCCTGCTTCTATCCATATCATTTGAGTTTACCTCTCCTTTGAGCTTGGTCTCATCATCGAATAACACCTGGGTTAAAGTACCAAATGTTTTGTGGAGCTACTGAAAGATCCGAGAGATGCTGCAGACACTTTGGCTGTTACTAGTGTCCCTGTTTTCTCATGCATTTTTGTGCTGCCCCCATCACGTCCTCATGTTGTCATATATAACACACTACATCTTTTTTTTGCCGACTTTCTTTGTATTTCTGCTTCTAGTTGGGAAAGCAGCAGTGGTAACCATCCTATGAGCACATAAGGATAAGTTGGGTCCTTACACCAGCCATGGCGAGTTCTCAGTTCTACTGAGCCACCGACTAGGAGAAAAAGAGGCATTCCTTACAGCTAGAAAGCACATTGCGATTCCATAATAGACCTGCCTACATATTCATCCTGGATATTTGGCTATGAGTAATTTCCAGAGGTCTATTCTTGTATCAAGGAATTTAATGTAAGTTTCTTTTGACAGTAGAACTTCGATTTTCTATCACATAAATCCATTTTTCTATCTCTGTAGTATATTTATATATATTTGTATGTGTGTGTGTCTTAGCATTCCTTTGCTGTTACAAAAATACCTGAGCTAACAACTTGAGGAGAAAACCTTTATTTTTACTCATGATTTCAGAGCCCACTGTGTCTGTGTTGGTGTGGCATCTCATGGTAGGAGTGTATGGATCAGACAGCTAAGAGTAATAATTCAATTAGAGTATAGGCGGTATAGGAGATAAGTCCAGAAAGGCCACAGAGAAACACTATGATCTCAGATCCTCAGAGGACACGACAAATTGCCTGTTGGGTAGCAGAAAGGTGGCATGAGAGCATAATTGTGATTAATTTGCACATACTCATTTCTCCTCATTCCTCTCGCTACTCTAAAATTATATGAATGCTTCAAAATGTATGCTTTCCCTTATTAACATATATTTAAGATGTTTTTCATATTTCTGCAGTTTGCACAATGCTTCTGGGATGATTTTTGTGCATGCTTCTTTCTGTGCATATGCAGTAATTTTCTGGTCAATGCCTGGGAAAGCAGCTTCTGATTCACACACCGTCTGCACTTTCGACTGGGACAGATAGTGTTGGGTTGTTCTGCTCTGTGGCTGTGCCTCTGCGTTTGCTCCATCTCTGGATGTGTGTGAGATGACATGGTATCTATTGGGCTCAGATTGTTTATGAGGCTGAGCATCTTTTCTAAACATACAGAGCATTCCTGTGCTGCTTCTGGAATTTTTATCCCTTTTACTAAATGGGAGAAAATAAAAAAAAAATTCTTGCTGATTTGTTGGGTTTCATTTTATCACTACACGTAATTCATTGTGTGTAGTGATAGTCTCAGCTTGAGGCCTTGCGGTTTTGTTCTTTTAATATTTTTAGATGCATGGTAATTTGAAATTTTACTATGACTAGATTATTCATTTTTTCACTTATGTTTTGTATTTCTTTTACCTTGAAATCTTATGACAAGATTATAGAAGCGGTCTTTTGTATTTTTGGAGGGCAGTTTTAAAGTTTTACTATTCAAACCAAATCTTTCATCACTTTTATCTTTTTATTTTATTTTCTGTATGAATTTGAATATTAATTTTACAAGCTCTCTTTCTTTCAAACACATATACACACAGAGGGAGGAGAGAGAGAGAGAGAGAGAGAGAGAGAGAGAGAGAGAGAGAGAGAGAGAGACAGCGCACATGTACATGAACCCATCTATTGGTATTTTATAGATAATCCAGGGAACATGAAATCTTGGCAATGTCAGTTCTTCATTTCTATTAATGCTGTATTGTTTCAGTTTGTCAAACTTTGTATTCTTCTTTTCTGTATAAAATTCTACTACAAACCTTTTGCTCATGGCTAGATTCATTCCCAGATACCTTAGAGATTTAATTGCTCTGATGAATGTAATTTTTTCCCCTCAATTATTCTTTCTTTTCCTATTACTGGTCCAGAGGAACATTATTTATCATTAATTTCTGTGCTATCTGAAGCTGGATGGATTAGTAATGGAAAGGGCATTTTCCCTAGCAAAGCTCCTAACTGGAGAGCCCACGGAGAGGGCTGCCGAGTGACTCAGTCAGAGGAAACCCAGGCTGCTTCGTCACTGACTTCGGCTACCCTTCCAACTTGGTGTGACTGAGTGGACTGAGAACGACTTAGGCAAATGACAAAAAGTGGATGAAAATCTTGTTCAGTGCGAGTTGGTGCATCAGCGAAAGGTCGAAGCAGGCGATTGGAGTTCATTTGGGGACTAGTTTCTAGTTAATTGGTTTTAAGAACTGCAATTCTTGGAGCTAGCTCAGGAAAAGTCTGCGGAGCATGGCTGGATATAACGGGTAGAACTGGAGGAGGCATACAGCCTGAGTGGGTAGGACGGCCAGGTCTCAAGCTCTTCATCAGAATGGCTTTGACAATTGCTGATTCCATTCCCTATCTGCTATCGACCGGCATCGTGATTGATTGCCCTGTCTTAAGCGCCAATCCGGCCTTTGTGCCACACAACCTAAGACCAATGAGCAGTTTTCCTTATATCCAAATTCTAAACAATAAATATAATTGACCCTGTCATCCTTTTCATCCCTTTCAGAGGCCTGGGGTTGCTGACCTACCCACAGTGGGGCTGGCCTCTCTTTTATTTGTTTTGATTTTGGTTAGGTGTTCCTCATTGGCTCAGTCATTTGTAGTGTACCAGTTCCAGTTTGCTCGGCATGATTTTGACCTCAGAACAATTTTCAGTGCACCCTTTTTCTGGAAAGTGTTTTAGTTTGGATAGTATATTATTTGGTTATATTGCTGAGAGATGACAGAGTCGCTGCACCATGACGGTGTATCCCTCAAGCGAGATGTACCCTGAAATGCCTCGGGTATTGTAACGGTAAAGTGGAACCTCAGCTACGTTCACAGGTAGTTTACTGATAATTAGAGGTCAGGCTAAATATAAGAGAACAGACAGAGTGTGACATTTGGGTTGAGTTTTAGGGATCGGTTAGTCATGGGTAATGGCCATTCCCTGGGCTGAGCATCAGGTAGGAGTGTTTGATAAGAGGGAAAGGTTGGTGTGATGTTTAGTCTTCGCTGATGAGGCACATCTGTGTGTGTGACGAGGCACATCTGTGCTGGCCTCGGCATAGGATTAACTGAGGGAGAAAAATCTACCCACAAGATGAAATAGAGAGAAAATATAGAAAACTAGAGTGTACCGCATTTCCCTTGTCTCTTCTTCCTGATGTGCCCTCATGTGGTCTGTAGCACTTGGCTATACCCTCAGCCGTGTTGGAATGATCTCTAAAATCTTTAGACAAAACAAACCCTCCTCGGTCATCTGTGTCAGGTGGTCACAATGGTGAAAAGTAACTAATCCAGCCAGTGTTTTTCATCAGACCAAAGATTCTACCTCTGAACTGGGGGTTAAGTGAAAACGCAAGCCCAGATCACTGGGACCTGAGAGCCACCTCTCAGCTATAGGCTACTAGGGTAACATGGCCAGAACCAAGTTTCTAAAAGTTTGAACAGTTGGATAAAATTGGCTGCAAATGTATAAAGCATTAGATCCTGTGCACTGAGACCCAGCTAGAGGTATAAGGACGGGAGTGGGATGGTACTGAGCCTGCTCACTCCCAGCTAAAGGTTTGCAGACTTTATTTCAGCATGAATAGAAAGGCTGCAGAGTCGGTGGATGTAAACCCGAAGTGGAGGACTATCTCAGCCCAGTGGAGCAGGTCAGAAGCGGGGAGCCCCATGCTTTTTTTACAGTCTTTGATACCTGATGAGGCAAGAGCAAGCTAGAGTATGAACTGGATTAGGCCAGTTCTGACACAATAGGCTCAGGGTGCTAGAACATGTTACATGCATGTTTGAGTAGAACAGGGTTACAATGGGTGTGGTTTGACAATAGCTCAGACTTAATGGGAAAGGTCTCAAGTGCCTGTATATTTTAAGAGCCTCATGTTAAATGTGCTTTGATATAAGAATTATGTTGATATTTGCTTCTTTCGAGAAAGAATTTATATGTCGATGAATGAATAGCTCACATTTTGGGGCAGGGATATCTCTGACAGTAAGATGCTTTCAGCCTAATTATGAGCAAAGTATCTAAGAAAATGCCCTATTATTTCCTGATGCCTGCTCTATAAACCCGAGTCTATAAAAGTTTGATAGCTGAAGCTACTGGCTTGTTACATTTGGGAAACTCTGACTGGGAAGCATATGTTACATATTAATGTGTGGGAAAGGCTGAGGGGTCTGATGACAGATGGAAGTGGAGGACTGGAGGGGAGTGGAGATGGATGGGCACACGAGAGAGTATGTGTGTGCATGCATGTGTGTCTGCATGCGTGCGTGTGTGTGTCCTGAATCCTAAAACGGCGTGGCTAGAAGTATGTGTAGTGGACATAATAACTAGGCAATGAATGGTTTCAAAAACATTCATTATAAAATTAAATTTCCTTTTGAGGTAATAGCCCATAGAGATTTCTACAAGGCTTTGCTCATAAATCAAATCTTGAAAGGCTCCAATGTAATTATAAGGAAGAAAATAGCTCTGTTAAAAATGACGGGTAAGGGAATTAAGGCATACGCTTGTTTTTTGGTTGTTTCATTATTACTTACGCAGGGAACAGAACTGTCTTTGTTTCAAGGGTGACTGGGTAACAAGCGTTTGTTTGTATGGTCTGTGCTATGTTTGCACGCATGCACTGTAATTGTAGCAGATAGTGCCTTTTAACAGCCCATGGAAAGAATTAGTTTCTTCTTGACCAAAAGCTAGCCTATGGAAGCTGACAAAAGTCATTATGTTATAATGATTTTTGGCTTGAGAAAATAATGATATCTTGGAAAAAGTGAAGAACTATGACAGCAGAAGAAAGATACCCCGAACACAACAGACACATTATTTAAACAAAAGATGCAGTGTTCCTTTAATTGGATTCCCATGGCATACTGGTTGAAAATGTGCTGACCAAATGCAGTATCTAGGGGGAAAGAATTTTGGCTCTCTGGGTCATATGTTTTACAGGGTGGGCTCCATTTGACTTGGAGAACTTCTACTGAACCTTTGGTCTGATGCTGGGTAGCCCATTTTATTCTTAGCTCTGCTGTTCCATTGTTTTAATGTATATCAAGTATTTGGGACATTGTCAGTTAGACACAGAAAATCCTCTGGGTTAGAACTGGGATTGAAAGCTACTCACACGATCCCAGTGGGTAAGCAAACAGTAACTTTATCATTTTCTGATGATACCAAGAAAATATTTACTCAAGAGAAGATCAAGGAAATGTAAAGGTCGAACAAATAACCACCTTAGTTTCCTGGAATAAAACCCCAGGCTTTTCTTTAAGGCCATTAAAAGGAATTTTCTTAAACTGCGGAAACGAAGAAGTGAGCAAAGCCGGAGACAGGGCCCAGGCCTCCCTGAGCTTCCTTCATGCTGGTCATGACTGCATGTGGTCATCTTTAGATGCTAACCTGGGAGGACTGTGAGTTCTCAGGTCACGTAAAAGTGTATGTAGTTCCAGATGTGGCAAATATGACTTTGTCAGTGTAGCGGCCACACCGGGAAAAGGGAGCGGTTCACCCAGTCTATAATCCACTGGTCCTGTGTGGCTTCTTGTATCTTATCCTCCCTGGGCCTTGGCCTCCCTCTGCCAGTAACTGGGGAGTCTCATGGTGAGGCCAAGCCATAACAAGGCCCTCCTTGCTGTTGCATTGTCTGGCCCCAATGCTTTCCGTGTAACAACTCCACCTTCTCACCTCGACTGCAGCAACAACAACCCCACAGGCCTCCCTTGAAGGGGCTTGGCTGCTGCTTTTGGGTCTCACTGATGCCCACAGAGCCTGGAAGACACGGAAGAGTTAGTGCCATGCAGCTCTGGCATCCTGCTCCTCCATGTCCGTTTTTCTCTGTCTACTCAGATAGGCTCCCAGTTGTTTCAGGAGCCATGCACAAGCCTCCAACATTTGTGGATAACCTCTTATAGTCTTACCAACCTTACCTTTTGTCCAGCCCCTCCTTCAGGCTGAGACATAACTGTGTGTTTGTCTCAACAGGCCTCAAGCCTAGCATGTTTTTTTGTTTTAACTCTTTGGTTCTTAACCTTTTAATTGCCAGCCAACCCAACTTCTATGTCTTTGAGCCAGGGAATTGACTCTTGCCTGTAGTACTGTTGCCCTATTTTATGATTATTGGCCATTTAAACTCTCAACTCTGTGTTCTAAGCCAAAAGCCTTTGGGCTATTGAACCCAAACCATTTCTCTCTTCTTTTGCAGTAGAGTGTTGGGTTCAGGACAGTTCATTGCTCCTGCTGCTCTCCTGAGAGCTGAATAGCAGCATCCTTATTCCTAGCAGCATCCTTATTCCTAGCAGCATGTGCCTCCTGAAGTTGCCGGGGCTTTGCTGGGTGGACCGATTAGGCTGGTAAGAAGGAACTCAATCACACTATATTTTGCAGACAGGAGCTGTTCAGTCCCATCTCCTGTACTTGTATTACCCACCCCCAACACTGTGTTGATGAGTCAGGCTGATTTCCACCCATCCTTATGGATAGAATTAACAGCTTTTCAAAGATGCATTACAGGTGAATTCAGTGAGGAAATTAAGCTCTGATTCTTCTGAGTCATTTGGACATCTTTACACTGATTTCCATTCCGGAATCTTATCTTTGAGACAGGCGTAGAGACTCATGACGACACAGTATATTGTCTGTACATTCTGAAGCTCAAAGGAACAGTGTCACCAGCCAGTCACATTCTGTTATCAGAGACATAGGATGACTTGAGGTGGCTCTCGAAGTGGTCCACATTCAGTCCTGAGTAGCATCTCCTTGGGTCATGACCACAAGCCCTGCTTGATGATGGCTGCTGTATTGATGGAGTCTGTGAGATGAGGAGAGGGGTTTGTGTCTGAAAGGGGCTTGGGTGACTTTGAGGCATTCTCGTGTTCAATGTATTAGTGAACTGCGTAGAAGTTACACTTTTAAAAATTAAACATGCTTTATCTGCACATTTAACCAGGTAGTGCTTTGCTATGGGGGATGCCCTCTGCATTGAAGGATATTTGGAGGTAATTCTGGTTTCTGCTCACTGATGCTATTGGCACCCCTATTTGCAGCCTCCTCTCTGCAGTGGTGACACCCTCCGCAGGTCGTAACAACTCAAAAGGTGTCAAAACATTTTTCAGTGTCCTATGGGCACTGGGATGATACCACCGGAATGTGTTCTCTGACTTTTGGAAAGGGTTAGTATTTCTATTGCAGAAAAATGCAGTTATGTCTGTGATTATTCTAACCTGCCTTTAGGCAGCAGCGTATTCATTCTGGAGGATCCGTTGAGTAATGTGATAATATTTCATTTCTATTACCTACTGTGGGGCAATAGCACCGATAGATGGCAGTTATGGGCTCTTGCTTTTCTGTGTGCGCGCACATCCTATGTCATTGGAACAGGGCGACAGGGGATGGTGTGTTCCAAATGGTGAAACGGCCTGTGGTTATGGCTCAGCCAGTTCAAAGGAACTGCTGCCAGTTCTTTACATGTCAGCTACCCTAAGGGAGCCGATCCAGCAGTTCCCGGATAGGACTCTTGGGGTCGAAGCAGGAGGGTGAGTTTCAGATGACATGCACATGAACCTCGCAGTAGTAACGTGGTGGTACAAAGTTTGAACCCTGAGAGCTAGAGCTCAGTGTTTTTTTAAACTTGCTATCTTGGTTACAGTTCGTAAGAGAAGGGATGTAAGAAGGTAGCATAATTAGTCGCCTGCCGTCAAAGTTAAATTGACTCAGCGCTCTAAATCTTGCTTAGGTTTCCAAGGATTATTTATAAGTTGTGGCACCCCGAGTGTTCATTGCTCTGAGGTGCTGCTGCCCTTGCTTTATATCAGATGCTTGGGGAGGCAGAGGTTCTGTCGTGTCGGTTTTGACCCATGTCCCACACCTGCTTGATACGGTGGTACCGGATGGTGCAGAGCGGGCTCTAGCAGTCCCAGGAAGGAGTCGGGATCTCGCTTCAGCTTGGTTCTGTTGCTGCCTCCATGCTTCCATCAGTGCCCTTTCTCTTCGCTCTCTGTCCTCTGCAAGTCTTCCCGATGTTCCATTTGGAAAGGGAGCTGGAGGCAAGTAGTTGAGACCACGGTGGTACCACTTTTCATGGATTGATCTTTAAATCCAGCAGTTATCCCCAAAGCTCATAAAGTGGGGATGTTGATATTTTATATGCCGAGTAATGGGGCTGCAGTCAGAGCTCCGGTTTCAATCTGAATCAAACAGGGGAAAGAAATGAGGTGCATACCAGCCTTTGCTATGTATGCTTGGTCCCCACTGAAATGGCAATCCACATCAAGTCTGGATCTCGGTGCCCTTGATTGGTAGATTTGGGAGGGAAAAGGGAGAAGATCAGTGGAGGTTTGTTTTTTTTGTGTTTTTTTTTTTTTTTTTTTTTTTACTTGTGGGCAAGAAGGAGTGAGACTGGAGACCAGGGAAAAGATGGAGGCCTCTGTGACCCTCTCTGCTGTGCTTTGATCGGAATGACTAAGGCCACACAGGAACCAGAGTCCCCATTTAATCACTCACTCAATACAGAACTAAGTTTGGGTTCCTGTAGGCTTAGGTACCACATAGGCAATGGGCTAAATATAGCATGGTTAGTATGAATTAACTACAAGACTCTGCCTGGTGTAAGAGCTTAGACGGTCTTACTGACTCCATGAATGTACAATGCTGATACCTTACCCCCTCTGGTTCCAGTGCCCAGGCTATGCAGCTCACTTAGTAATAAAGATTATTTAATATGATAACCACAGAAGGCAGTTCTGTGCAATTTAAATGCTGTCGCCATATTATAGATTTATTATTTGTTCTGGAAATATGTGAGAAATATTTCAGAATTGTTCTTCTGGCTGTCCTGGGGGATTAGGATTCCTTTTTAGTTTTCATTGCTAAGTAGCTAAGTGATTTTAGTTAAAGACCCTTTAACTAGTGATTTTAGTTAAAGACCCTTTAACTAAAATTTATATATTAGAATTTTTTGAAATGGAAGATCTTTTGTATTAGTTATTTTTCCCTCTCTGTGGTCAAAGTATCAGGTGTTACTAACTAAATTGAGGGAGGGATTATGTATGTGAGGCCACACTTTCAGGGTGGACACAGCCTTCCTGACATCAGGAATGTGAACAGTGGCCCCTCCCATCATCACAGACCAGAAGGCAGAGTGGCTGGAGCCAGGGCTCTGTATATAACCTTCAAAGCCCCTCCCTCCCCAGTGACTTACTGCTGCCAACCTCCAACAGTTTCTAGGGCCTTCCAAAACAGTTCCCCCAGGGACATTTCAGATTTCGGCTCTAACATCTTTTATTTCCAGAGCACAGACATTATATTTTGTTTTCTGTTTGAAAACCTTGGTGTCTTTCTGTCAAAATTAAGTACATCAACTGGTTTGAATCCCGCCTTAACTGCTGAATGGCCACGGGAGCACAAACCTTAGAGATCCCTGGTCAAGGCAAGAAGGTAGTAGAGACTTACGTAAGACCACTTCAGTGTACAGTCTGTAGCAGGGGTGTGTGAAAAGTTAAAGCTCTATTAAGATACTGTTTTTTTTCAAAGATACTATTTTTAACCAATGCTGTTACTTATTTAGCCACGCAGTCTTTTCAGAAAAAGGAATATGAACCCTGTGTTCTTTCTTTGCTGAGGCTTTTGTTCATTTCATTAAGCAAAAATATTATATGTAATTAAGAAAGAAGAACCCTCACTCCAGGCATAGACTTTCTTTTGTCATTTGTATTCTCTGTTCTCATGGAGAGCTGACCCTATTCTCTGAAAGACCGTCTTATTCTTGCTTGTATTTCTGTTTGTGCTCAACATTTGTTTCTCCCATATATGAGTAGAACAATTGTTCACTTTTAGTTCGTGTGTGTGTGTGTGTGTGTTCAGGGTGTGGTACATGTTACAGCAAGCATGTATCGGTCAGAGAACAGATTGCAGAGTCTGTTCTTTCTTGCACCATATGAGTCCTGAGGATTGAACTTAGGTCATCAGACTTGGTAGCAAGTGCTTTTACCTAGAGAGCCATCTTTCTGGCTCCTTTTATAAGTAAAAAATTTTATTACATCTTATTCCTTCAGTTTGTGTGCCTATTGGGGCACAGTTTTTAAAGATTTATTTTTAATATTTTTAATTCTATGGGTAGAGTGCAGGTATCCACAGAGGCCAGAAGAGGTCACTGGCTGTCCTGAAGCTGGAGGTATGGGCAGTTGTGAGCCACCTGACTAGGGTGCTGGGAATCGAACTTGGGTTCTCTGTAAGAGCGTGTTTGCTCTTAACCACTGAGCCATCACTTCAGCCCCACACCTTTTTTTAAAAGACAGCTGTGATATAGCATTATTAAACTTCAAATCTAGCAAACAAAAAGTATTTTTAACAAGCTGTGTACAGTTCTGTGCTTAAGTTATTAACTTGTTCATCTGCTGTTGAAAAAGGCGATGGGGACTTTGTCTTGCAAATAATTAAAACCTGAAAGCAAACAGAGAACACGGATTAACACAGAACAAAACATTCAGTTTTATGCCAAAATAAAAGCTAGCGCCGCAGACTGTTCACTGTTGGCACCATGCTGGGAGCTGTGTGCCACACCTCCGAATCTAACACCCGCCAGGACTGGTAGGTGACTTCTCCAGTCTGTTGATGAAAAAACTGGAGCTTGGGAAAAGTTGAGCTCATGTAACTGATGGGCTGAGAACAGAAGTCAGGGTTGAACCCAGGCTGCCCAATTCCATGCTGAAGTTGTGTTTTACTAACCTGAATTTCTATGTTATAGCCCTGGTATTTATTTTTGTTTCTATCAAGCGTTGTGGCAAATTCAGTGGTTTCTGGGAAATCTAGGTCTATATAGTTACCATTGAGATCAATTTATATTATTTTTATCATTCATTTGGTGATTAAATCCATGCCATGTCCTGAACCAGACTAAAGGAGTTTCTGAAATGTACCTTAATTCTCCACTCAGTAGTGAGTTCCTCGCAACACCACATTTGATATGGCCACTGTAACTATTTTAACACATCTTCTGTATTTAAGTTTTGGAGTAATAGAAAACTGTAAAGTGTAAAATTGTGTTTAAAAGCATCGGATGAACTAAATCAGCTGCATCCTTGCATCAAACAAGGGCGGTGGATGCCAATGTTGGAAGTGGTTACTTATTTTTAACAAGAATATTTTAAGTATCTTCATATTGTTTTTATTTCTTACTAAATTTATGTGTGTGTTTGTATGTATGCGTGTGTGTTCATGAAAGGAATACTTAAGGAGTCTGTTCGCTCGTTCTTCTGTGTGGGTCCTGGGGATCAAACTCAAGTCACTAGGCTTGGGGGCAAGCACCTTCACTCTCTGAGTATCTCTTTGGTCAGTATGCTAGCTAAGTAATTCATATATAATTTCTTAACATAGGATTCTTTTCAGTTATTCACTAAGTAAAACTGGAGTAAGAAGTAAAACTATTATAAAAATTTAATAGGACTTCTAAACCATATTCTCACATTGAAACCAATGTCAGTTAAGCATCACGTGTGGCATCCCTCAAAGCCTGCTGTATTTGCTTCTCCTCCTCCTCTTCATCCCTTTCTTTCACCAGCATCATCCTTATCATGGCAGCCATCACCATGACTACCATCTTCATCCTTTCTTTTACGACAAGCAGCAAAAGTGGACTGTGACTGAGTTAATCATAGGATTTGTTGGAAGAATACCTATGGGTTTGAATTTGGGTCCATACAGACCTTGAAGAGCATCTCAGGGCTTATAAGGGTTTTGTTTTTATATCTGTCACTATTATGTTTTACGGGCACTCATTTGAACATCATCTCTTTTAATCCATACATTGTCCTTTCTCATGGATATGAGATAATTTCAACCTAATGATGTATAAAGCCAGTGCTTTGTTGTGAAATGAATGGCTAAGTTGTTTGAAGGGTGATTGTTGTTTGTTTAAACATTAGTTATATTACATTTTCAGTATACATTAATTTGTGTACACGTTAAGAAATAAATTCAGAGCCGGGTGAGAGCACACCTTTAATCCCGGCACTTGGGAGGCAGAGGCAGGTGGATCTCTGAGTTTGAGGTCATAATAGCTAGTTTCCAGGTCAGATTTCAAAGCTACAGAGAAACTCTGTCTCCATTTCCCCCTTCCCCAAAAAAGATTCAATAATCTGGATTGTATGCCCCTTAAATACACTGGCAAGCCTTGCTTCTATTGACTATGTGCCTTACTATTTTTTTTTTTTTGCCAACCATACATTGTGGTGTCACAAACTACAACATGGAAAGAAAATAAAGGATGTAATTATCTGTGAAGAATGTGGCATACTAGTTGATATTATTTTTCTATTATACTATTGAAGGTAATTATCTTCTATGAAAGATATTTCATTCCTGTGTTTCTATTGGTACTGGCTTCCATTTTTTTCTGTTAAAAAGCAAAACAAACAAATAAACAATTTAGGGATTAAGTCCTCAAGTATTTTTATTTATAAAAAATAAAGGACAAAAATTTGAGTCACCACCAAATCGTCAGAACTAGGAGTTCCAACATCATTATTCAATGTATGGTGGAGAGGCAGTTCGAAAATGCAAGCAGCATTGTATGTTACAGGATCACAGTAACAGAAGATTTTTTTCCTCCTTTTCGTGGGGGGCTAGGGCTAGGGGAGTAGTGGTGGGGCTGGGGGCGGGGCTCTTTCAAGCCGTGGACTGGGCTCTTTATGCCCAGAGCACATTGTGGGTCTAGTCCCCAAGTGGATACGGTGTATGATTTCCTGTGGAATGGATCTCAGGCTCCCAGGAAACAATGTGACTAACGTGCCGAGTTTAATATTTCTTCATCTTAGGGCATGTACATTTTCCAGGACTGGGGTTGTTTATGGACAACTGATAGGACAGTAAGCCAATGGCAGGGTTTTGAGTACAGGTGCCTGGTGGCATGACTGCCGCAAACAAAAGATGATCGCCCTGGTAGCTCTGCCTTTGCTATTTCACCGACAAGGCTGGAAGTTCTCTCTCTCATGTGCTTGACTTTGAGAAACTGCTCATTTCCCCGTGGAGGTTGTGACCGGCAGCAAATAATAAATTTAAGTCAGTAACATTCAGTATTAATAAAAATGTCTCATGCTATTGAATTACTCTTTAAATCTCTCTCTCTCTCTCTCTCTCTCTCTCTCTCTCTCACACACACACACACACACACACACACACACACACACACAAGAAAGAACAGACTCAGGTGGGCTCTTGCTCAGCTTAGTTGAGTAGCGTTTGTCCTGGTGCTGATGAAGTCTGTGGTTCTTCATTGTAGGCTTCTGTCCTCTTCTAAACAAGCTATTGTGTCTTGCGTCTGCATAGACATAACATAGCATAGAAAGGAGGTGTAGTTGTTAATAACTGACTCATAATAAATGTAGTTGTCTGACTACATTCTTAAAAATAGCAACATAGCTCAAAACAGAGGCTTCTGATTAAGTAATTATTGGGGAGCAGGAAAGAATATTTTCAGATTTGTGGACGCAGCAGTGGATGGTTTCGCTCTGGAGTCTTGCGGTTTCCTGATGCAATGCGTTTCTGAACTGCTTGCAAATGGGAAAACACAGGGTATTAGGAATACATTTCCCTGCTGGAGTTATAAGTTCTCTAGAATTACGTCTGTGAGACAATTTAAGAAAAGAAAAGTAGATAGCGTTTACTCCTTTGACGAGTGAGTTGATTGTCTGCTCTGTCTTGAGGGCCCAGGAACAGTTGCTCTTCTAGGCTAACACTGTGATGATTCATTACTCTGGGTTCAAAATCTTTATTTCTTTTATCTTGTCGTCTCCTCCCATGCACAAAATATGCAAAGAGCAAATATCTACACAGACACACATGCGCGCATGTGCACACACATACAGGCATTATACACATAATACTGTATGTTGTGTTAAGTGTTTTGGGTGGAGCAACACAGACACTCACACTTGTTTTTATAATCTTGTTCTTATAAGTCAAGGAATTAATTCATTATGCACAGGATTGATACACACTTTAAGAGCTGCCATACTGCCACACACACATACCCTATTATCCCAAGCTTTTCATTTCAATTTTTGGCTGTATCTGTGTGTCTTCCATATTAACTTTTTAAAATCCCCTTGTGGACTCAACCCTCCCCTTTCTTATTTGAAACAGTATACAACACAGGGACAGATGGGTAGTTGTTAAACCTGAATGTCCAGAAGTGTCAAAGAATAGTTTTCCCAGCTCCTGGCACCTCTGGTAGGTAGTCATCTGGGGATGAACGGCCAGCAAGCTGAGCTGAAACTTCACATGTTGGGGAATTTGAAGGGACTTTATTGTTTGCTCAGGTTTACTCACAGAAATCCAGCAGAAATTTGACCTTGATTTTAAGTAGAGGCCTGGCAGGGTTTAAGACATTTCTTTCTTTGTTAGAATACATCTTAGGGGGAAAAATTAAAAACCTTACTTTTTCTTTAAAAAAATAAAAAAAGAGAAAAGTCAGCTTGTAGCCATCTCTTCATCATTAGACTGTCTGTAGCTCTGCTGAACACAGTCTTCTGAAACAGCAAAGGATCAAACCGAAGCCTCTGGGCTAGCGCTAGGGCCAGGGGCACAGCAGCGCGGTTGAGCTACCTTGATGGTGCTGCGTGGTCATGAGTCAGGCAGCTAGGGGCATTCTTCCTGGTTGGGTGGCTGTTTATTAAGCAGTGGTAGTGTCCTGGTGAGGAGGAAAGCAGACAGGCTAGTGTGGATATTTACTCTTCAAGTGTTACTTGACAAGAGTTAGTTAAATAAAGTTTGGTAGCGCTCATACATTTCTGCCACTGATGCTCACACCGACACAGTCGTCAGTTTTTAACCTGTAGCTGTATCCTTCAACTCTTTAGGTTATGATTCTTTCCCAAAGTCTTCCGTTCCTTCTCTCAGGTTGTGATGACTCTTAGTTTGTTTGCATGTGTTTTGTCAATACAACATCATTGTTAGAAGAGGTCCCAGGGTAGGGAGAATGTCCTGTTATCAGGGAGACTAGGAATGGAGAATGCCAGGTACCACCAAGATCTGTCCATTGTCTTCACAACTCTTCTGTTTTAGCCTTCTGAGCCTAGGTAATATGTTTAGACTGGACTGTATTAAAACTTGGTAGTTAAGACAGTTGAACAGTCCATTGATTTTCTTTTTTTTTTGTTACTTCTTCAAAATCTAAGCCTAAGGGAGAGACATGAATAGATTTTTTTCTTTTGTCCTATATAGATAGCTTGATATTTCTTTGCTTTCTGGTTGTATCTGAATGTATCCTCGTCTAATTTCTGTTGCTATGATAAAAGCCTTAATGAAAACAACTTAGGGGAGAAAGGAGATCTTCCACTTCCCAACTCCAGATTACAGTTCACCATTGTGGGCACATGAAATAGCTAATTACATCTACAGCCAAGATCAGTGAGAACAAATGCATCATGCTTGTGGTCAGCTTATTTTCTCCTCTTATGTAGTCAAGGACCCAAACCCAGGGGATAACGCTACCTACTCATAGTCTGAACTTTCTCAAATTGGCCAGTGTACTCAAGACAGTCCTTCACAGATTGCAGGCCAACATAATGTAGACTTCATTAAGACTCTAGCCAGGTGTCAAGACTGTGTCAAGTGGACATTTAAAGGTAACCATCTTGCTGATCTACATGCCAAGAGTTTATATACACTTAATACACTTAAAGATCATAAATGCAATTTAAGTTCATGAAGTAGTTTTGAGAACTTTGTCTATCAAAGGAATCTAGACTTTCTCAAGTTGCATGACAAAAGTTTTCCTGGGGCTTTGCATCCAAGTAGACTAGGGTCCCAAAAAGCCAGTACATACAGTAGAAACAAGTCCCAGTGCCTTTATCAATGGCTTCTCAGTCAGTCCCCATTGTCAGCCACATTCAGAGTTTGGTTTGATCACATGCTCATTCAGTCCCAGTCCAGCTGGTTTTGGTGAGCTCCCATTAGTTCCTGTCTCAGCCTGGATGTAGCAGGGAATGCCTTGGACTTCCCACAGGGCAGGATTCCCTGCCCTCTCTTAAGGAGGGAGGGGGTGGGAGGAGGGTGAGTGGGGGAGTGGGAGGGGACTGGGAGGAGGGGAGAAGTGTAAATTTTTGAATGGAAAAAATAAATTAAAAAAAAGATTATATGAAATTAAAATTTAGAACTTTATATAAAAATTATAAATAAATGCTCACTGGCTTACTTGTGAAAAAATAAAACTTTTCCTAGGGTCATGCAATACACGTCTCCTCACTCCAGACAGGGAACCCATGGCATACCAAAGTATGGATACCATCAAAATCTAACTTGGTGACCCAATGAGTTTATTGCAGTTACCTACAAGAATATGGGTGAGAGGTTACTTGCAGGAACAGAAATGACTCCAAGGCAGCTGTATCTGTCTTTGAGTCCTACAAAAGCATAAGTAACAGCTCACAAAGCTGGGAACCTGGAGCACCCTGCTCAGACTCCAGGCAGCTAAACAGGATGGAAAGTGTCCTTTCCAGGTTCCTCAGCTCTCCAAACCCCTTCCAGGCATTTGGCGGCTTTCTGCTTCTTCAGGCAGTGGGTCTGGTCTCAGAGACTTCTTTGCAGCTCTGCTTTTTCTTCCGAGAGGGACTCTCAGCTTTTATTGTTTACTCTGTCAAGGATGGACCTAATAAGTCTGTTCAGTTTCAGGAACTTCCTAAAGCTCCTTTGAGTTGTTTAACTTCTTAAGGTGTTTATCTGAAGGATAGAATGTTTCAGTCTTAGTGAAAACTACTACAGAACACCAATGAAAACACATTTCATATACTGAAAAAAATCAGAACAATAAAATTTTAAAAATCATTTATTTGGGAGTAGGGTGGTCTGGAGAGATGGCCCAGCAGTTAGGAGCATGCACTGTTCTTACAGAGGACCTAGGTTTTACTTCTAGCATATCCATGATGGATCATAATTGCCTGTAGCTCAGTCTCCAGGTTACTGATGCCCTTGTCTAACCTTCAAGGTCATATAGATAAAATATGAGTAGGGCCTGGTGTGGGAGGTCCTTTTGTCTATGTGTTACTTTTATTGGTTAATGAATAAAGAACTGGCTTGGCCTATAGCATGGGAGGAAGAAAGCAGAGTCAGGGAGATGCCATGGAGCCACTGGGATAGACATGCTAAAACTTTGCTGGTATGCCACCACCTCATGGTGATATACAGGTTAATAGAAATGTGTTAAATTAATATGTAAAGGTTAGCCAATAAGAAGCTAGAGCTAATGGGCCAAGCAGTGGTTTAATTAATACAGTTTCTGTGTGATTGTTTCAGGTCTAAGCTAGCCAGGTGGCCAGGAAAAGCAAACTGCCTCCCTCCAACATAGGCTTTTATTGCTCTTTTAACTTACGTGTAGTGCCTGTAAGTGTACTTGTGGTGTGGGACAATGGTCTGTATTCTGTCAATTATACTTTAAATAAATGCTGATTGGCCAATAGCCAGGCAGGAAGTATAGGTGAGAAAACCAGACAGGAAGTAGAGGCAGATCAATGAGAACAGGAGAATTCTGAGAAAAAGGAAACCCATCTCTCAGCAGTCCTGGCTCAGCCACAGAAGAAGCAAGATGTGACTACCTTGCTGAATAAGGTACCGAGCCATGTGGCTAACATAGACAAGAGTAATGGGTTAATATAAGTTATAAGAGTTAATACGAAGCCTGAGCTAATGGGCCAATCAGTTTATAGTTAACATAGACCTCTGTGTGATTTCTTTGGGACTTAATGACTGCGGGAACTGGGCAGGACAGATACCCCGTCAGCATACTTGTGTGTGTGTGTGTGTATGTGTTTGTGTGCACACATACATGTGTATGGGTGTCCTCAGAGACCAGAGGTATAGGGTCTCCTAGAGCTGGAGTTAGAGCAGTTGTGAGTCACCTGACCTGGGTCCTGAGAACTAAACGCGGGTCCTCTGCACAAGTAGTAAATTTTCTGAACTCCTGAGCAGTCTCTCCAGCCCGGATGCTCTGGATTTGGGGAGTGTCCATTATCAACTACTCTTGCATCTGATTTTATTAGTGCCTTCTCTCTCAGTGAGTGTTGGTCTGGAGGTTAGAGGATGATTCTTCTTCCCAATAAGTGGCTCTTAGCTTCTCTGAGCCTTTGTTTTGTTCTCTCAGTTTCCAGTTGATTCCTGCTGGCCTGATCTGTGTCATATTTGTCATATTCTGCTGTCTACTGCTTTGGAAGGTGCTTTTTTTTTTCTCTTCCTAAGCATTCAAAGTACTTGGTTGGGTTGTCTGAAATATCTCTGACTTTCTTTCAAATTCATCAATGACATTGAAGCAATTTTTTAAAATTATAATTACATGATTTCCCCTCCCCTTTCCTCCTTCTAAACCTCCTCATGTACCCACTCACTTGCTTTCTTTCAAATTCGTGGCCTCTTTTTCTGGTGTGGGAAGTTCTTCTGCATATGTGTTAATGAATGAAGAAGTTGTGGAGCCCAGTCCCAACAGATGTATTTGCAACCCTACTCCTGCACCTAAGGCTCAGGGGACACTGGAATAAAGGGAGATAAGCTGTAAGATTGAATGAATAAGGTACAGAGCCATGTGGCTAGCATAGACAAGAATAATGGGCTAATATATTGGTTAGTTAATGAAGAAGCTGTTTTGGCCTGTGATGGGACAGAATAGAGCTAGGCAAGGAAAACTAAACTGAATGCTGAGAGAAAGAAGGCGGAGTTGCTAGATGCCATGTAGCCGCCAGAGGGGAAAGATGCGAGCTGCTAGCTGGAATTTTGCCAGTAGGTCACAACCCTCATAGTAAAATATAAAATAATGGAAACGGATTAATTCTGGATGTAAGAGCTAGCTTGCAATATGCTTAAGCTATTCGTCCAACAGTATTGCAAATAATATACTTTCTTTGTGGTTATTTCAGGAGTCTGGGTAGCTGGGAAACAAACAAGCAGCCTCCCCCAATATTTTTCTTTAATCATTGTTACATATAAATGTGGTGTATTATGTGATGTATATGTGTGGTGTTTCTTTTTTGTGTGTTTGTTTATATTTCTGAATAGATAAGTACAACCTGTTCTGCTCATGTAATGCTACTTTTGTGTTTATGTTTTCAGGGCTTACCATTTAGTATTGGATAATCAGTTGGTGTGTTTTCCCTATGGAAGACTATTTCTCTCCAGTATTCCTTAGTTGCTTATAGCTTTACCCCTTAGGGTTGAGACCTCATGTGTAACATGAGGGCTGAGCTTGTTGGGGTTTCTGTCCTGCCTGGTCCCCCAGATGTTTTAGTCCCAGAGAAAATCACACAGAGGGGTCTATATTAATGATAAACTGGCCCATTAGCTTAGGCTTTGTATTAGTTCTTATAATGTATATTAACCCATTTTTCTTATCTATGTTAGCCACATGACTCAGTACTTTTTTTCAGCAGGGTAGGTCACATCCTGCTTCTTTGGTAGTCTGGGTAGAACTGGCAGAGGGAGCTTCCTGCTTCCCAGAATACTCCTGTTCTCTTTGCTCCACCTATACTTCCTGTTTGGTTTTTCCACTTATACTTCCTGTTTGGCCAATCAGCATTTATTTAAAACCTGATGATTGACAGAATACAGACAATTATCCCACACCACTCATGAACTTTTCCCTGTTCATGGTAGCATGTCTTTGCTTGCTTTTTTGTTGAGTCGTTTTTAGGCAACCATGTTGGAGAGACTTGATGGCTTAGCTTTTGATATTTCAGGAGACTTTCTCACAGAAACATCCCTCTGGCTCTTAAATCTTACAGCTTATCTCTCTTTTCTCCAGCGTCCCCTGAGCCTTAGGTGCAGGAGTAGGGTTTCTCCAGTCTTCTCTACTCTTCTCCAGTCCCGCTGGGACTGGGCTCCACAGCTCTGCATTTTGATTGGATGTGGGTTTTTGTAATGGTCTCCATCTATTGCAAAGAGACATTTTCTTGATGAGTGGGGAGAACTACACTTCTCTGTGGGTAGAAGAGCAAATACTTCGAATGTGGTTAGGGGTATTATGCTGGCTTAGTACAAGCGCACCTGTAGGTTCTCCTCCGAGAGCCATGACCTTACTAGCCCTGGGGAGTTGGCTAGGTTTCCAGCACCAGGAAGGACTTCCCTCTTTCTGATTGTTCTTATGGAAAGTGATGAAAGAAGACTGTCTTCTTCGAACATTTCTACCAGTCCCTGCTCACAAAAACCTTATAACTAGAGAGTTAGAAATCAAACAGGAAAGTATTGACTCTGCAGGAAGTAAAAATTCCTGAAAAAATTTAGACTTATAAACTGATTAAAAATGCCCAATCATCTTGATAGCTATCATTGTCAGATAGTACTGATATTCCAGGGACATTGAGTTTTGAGGCTATAATTCTTGTCTTTGGAGTTTGTGTGCCTCTGTGTTTTTAACTTTCCTTTCCAAGCAGTAGGTGAGTGTTCTGTGGGCACATGACACTCTGTCTCTGATGGGATCCTTTTTCTGAGTCCTCCTGTCGGATTAACAGTTGACTTCAGTGATCTTGGTTTTAATGAAAATATGAAGGTTTTGTAGTTTACTCTGATACCATTTTTGTTATATATACTCAGTTTGTAATTTTCCTGAAATATTCTTGAAGTTTTCCTATAATACTGTCTGCATCCAAGAAAGACCCAGAAGAAAAAAATCTTGACCATGGATTATGAACTACACATGATTTTCATTTTGTAATGCACTAAAAATCCATTTCTCCTAATAGAGTTGGACCACATTTTAGGAAATGAAACCGTTTATCCATGGTGATGCAGAAGTGTAGCCGTGTTTATACTTTTGATCATTTCATGGAGAAGTATTACCTTGGTAGGCAACCAACTGGCTTCTGGGAGAATTGTACCCTTGATACATGCTTTGAATAACCATGTAAAATGTAACTGGCTGACGCCTTGGTTTGGGTTTGGGTCTCTTTCTTAGTTTTCAGGTTAAGCTGGAAGCACGATGGATGATGTCAGTTTCTACCAGTTATCATCCTTATGATGGCCAGACGTAGTATTTCCCCATTGTCAACACTTGAGAGAAGTTTGCCAAATGGGGAAATACGAATTGCAAAGAGAAGACATTAGTAATTGTTGTTGTTTTAAGGAGAGAAGAATAGATTTTTTTTGCCATTATTTTAGAAAAGGACAAAAGTGTTGAAATTCAAAGTCTTCAAAGAATTTCTGAACAAATGAACTTCATTTTAATTGCATTCTTTCTTTCCATTTTATCTACTATTTCTTAAAACAGTCTTTAAAATTCTTTGTTTTGAGGGAATCTTTTCCCCTAGGAGGCTGTGGCAATTGAAGTAATAACTCATTGGGGACCTGAGCTAACTGGCTTGCTTTCCCTGGTACTAGCTCATGACTCAGGATGTTTTGGTGTGAACTAGTGACCCTTGGAATTTATACAACATTAAAAGTTTATTGAGAAATTATATCCTACATAAATAAAATGGTGAGGAAAGTGGTTTTCTTGTTTACACTGATGTTCTAAGCTTTCCTGATTGACATTCAGTATCTCTGGTTACTGACACTGCGTGGAACAGACCTGAGACTTGGTGGGGTCTGTGTTGTGGAATAAGCTCGGACTGTTTTTATGGGTAATGGACACTGGTTGTTTGTTACGACTGAGATTCTGAGTAGCTGCTTTTTTGGTGATGATTTTCAGGAGGGAAGGGTTGTCATGGACATTCAACATAGGGAAAAGATGAATATTGGAGACATAGAGGAAACGTTATTTGTCTTTGTTTTAAAGTGGTGAAGAAACTAGAGTAGATGACAGATGTTTAAGGATAGAGAGCATGGTGAACAGTTGAGGCTTTTTATTTTTATCAGGGTGGCCTTATTTGAAGCAGTTTGCTTACAGTCCCCAAAGGGACCAGTTTAAAAAAAAATCACATGTATGGAAGTCTTCAGTATCAACAGGGAAAAGAAAAAAGCCTGGTGGTTAAAAAGGAGAGACAAGGGACTTGAATAAATATTTTTCCAAGGAGTGTATACAAATGCCCATTAAGCATAAGAAAAGATGGTCAACACCTTTAATTTTTAGGGAAATGCCAACCAGACCAAAAGTAGTTATAACCTTATTAGTATGACTGCAATAAAAACGCAGAAGACAGCAAGCATTGGGATTAGAATTCATGTCCTTCTTCGTGGGTATGGGAAATGGCGCAGCATACTTAAGTAGAGGATTATGATACAATCCAGCCAGTCTGCTTCTGGGGAGGCAGAGGTAGATGGCAGAGGGCAGGGGCAGAGGGCAGAGGGCAGAGGGCAGGGGCAGAGGGCAGATGGCAGGGGCAGGGGCAGAGGACAGGGGCAGAGGGCAGAGGCAGAGGGCAGAGGGCAGAGGGCAGAGGCAGAGGGCAGAGGGCAGAGGCAGAGGGCAGAGGGCAGAGGGTAGGGGCAGAGGGCAGAGGGCAGGGGCAGAGGGCAGGGCCAGAGGGCAGAGGGCAGGGGCAGGCAGGCAGATCTCTTGCATTCAAGTTCAGCCTGTTTTCAAACCCTACTGAGAAAATGATAGGAACACGATCAGAAAGAAGGTGCAAGAGAACACAAAGCTGCTGCTTCAGGCTTGGAAGAGTTATTTTGGTAGAAAAAAGAAGATGTTGTTCCTTAGATTTGGTAAAGCTTTGTATGATGTTTAAGCAAACAGGGCAGGCGTACTACAAGCAAACACTTTAAAGCCACAATACTTACATATCTCCCCACACTTAACTGCATGTCTGAACACATCCACGTGTCCAGTCCAGTACCTTTACCTTGTAGCGATCTTTTGTCAACTGGAAGAAGAAACCTTGTGTTTAGTACCAACCCTATGTTTGTCTATTGGCTATAATTGTGCATTTATAAAAAGGTGCATAAAACCAGAAAATGTATTTTGCCTGGAGCAGGAAAGGTAGGTGGGGTGGCTTGGTCATTAGTTTTCTAGGATTAGGACCTTTGGAGGTTTGTTTTCAGGGTTCCCTTTCACTGCTCTTATAATAGCAGGGATCCTTGCTATGAGATTAGACAACTGGGGGCTTCAGAGTGGGAGTCACCTGCTTATATATTTAAAATCAACACAGTACAATATGCGGAACACCCTTAAACCCAGCAGCTGCTGTGTGTTACATATTTTGGTTAGAGACAGAATATTGTATACTGAATTTCATAGTGGTGAATGAGTGAGTTAGTATTTGCTGGAGGAGGTAGAATAGAGCCTCTCCCTCAATGAAAAAGAACATTTCTCAAAAATAAAAGACAAAACAAAACAAAACCAAAAACTAGGTCTTATGAAAGGTCCTAGCATTGTCAGATGGAAACATTTGATAATAATCTGAAAAAATAGTACCATGGAGTTTACAGCCAGAGGCCGTCCAGCTTGTTGTGGGGACCAGGCAGAGTTGGAGAGATGGTTCTCAGGAGAGAGCAGAGGCAGAGGTAGAAGAACATGGCTCACGTTCTCACGTGAGGGCGGAGGCTCATATGCTTGGGGCTTAGAGGGCAATCAATGTAAAAGCAAAGTGAAAAGGCAAAGGCTGACCGGCCCCAGCAGGCCGACTCTGAGTATTGGGAAGTAGCTTTTAGAATCATGGACACTCGCCATTTTGTCGGAGTCGATTTTCTAAAGTTCTTTGGGATTTCCACTATGATTTTCAAAACCATGGAGGAAAGTGTGAACCAAGGAGAGACAAAGCCACAAGGATTCAGTTTGTCTCCGTTTACACTACTTTCCTACACTTTAAATATTTGTAACCCTGCCAGCACTATCTTTGCCAAAACGGACTTTTCAGAACTCTCCCCGGAGCGCTCGACGGCTCTTTTTAGTGTTGGTATTTCTCCAGTGGAACCCTGGCCAGCGGGCCAGTCGTGTGCAGCAGGCATGCTGATAAATACTGGTTTCCAGGCATCCAGTGATACATTTCTCAGCCTGTGACTAATTGTGGGTTTTTTTTTTCTGTGAGATGTGTTTGGCTACTACACGTGAAAATGTTTCAAAATTCTTACCTAATTCATTCCCATTGATATTTGAAGCTCATCGATACCGTGTCCTTGACAAATTCTAGATTGTGTAATTGCTGAGTAACGTGTTCCATAAGTGAAGTGTGTTGTGACTCTGCCAATTGTTGTGATGAGTGGGTAAGGCTGGCTTTGGTGGTTCATTTGCTGCCCTCATCTATATACTCTGATAGAAACTGATGAATTCCCTATCCAGGATATTATATTCTTATTGCATCTTGCCAACTTGAATATCTTGCTCACCTTGGTACTGGTAAGGATTGAATTGTCTCTAGGGAGAAGTGTTGCTATAGATTTTGAATAAGAAGTAACATACACACACACACACACTGTTCTGAATGCTGGTGTTGTATTTCCAAGCATATATAAGCTTAATGGTCTGCCTGTCTGTATCATTTTCTCCTGGAATGGCAGCTTAATAGTTTTCCCGGTTGGATTGCATTAAATCTTTAAAGGCTACATTCACTAAAGCATATGTCCAGCATTTGGGCAGCCAGCGTCTGCGTGACCATTTTCGCGGCGTACAGCTGAGCTCTGCAGTGATTGGTATCTTATGCTGAAGTGACATTAGCCGGCATGTATGACACCTCCCAGGGACCCTGTATGTATAGGTACGAATTTTACGCTTTACTCTATAACAGCTAGAAATTGCTCTAAATCAACAGATAAAAGCTATGTTAAGATTCCATTAATTTGGAGTTTTACTTCAAACCCTTGCAGGGTGTGCTGAAGTGTATTTTTATGTTACTTTAAAATGGATTTTGTGATAGTATAAATGTACAAAGATGACATATGCAATATCTTTAAACATTTGTTTTCGTAGCGTTCCATCTGGCTTGCTTCGAGTGTCTCCCGTATTCAGATCAATTGTGTTAGCTGTCATATACAGATCAGCTTAGCTTTTCATCGTTCCTATAGATGCTTAGGTTGAGTGTAGCAGGTGGAGGAAAAGTCATACATCCTAAACCAGGGCTCCATCAAAATTTATCTGTGTCCTTCCATGTCCCCATTTTGCTTGCCTCCCCTGTGGCAGGAGGCTGCTGGTGTCTGGTGGAAGGTCCTTGAAGCGGCCAGTAACTTTTGGGAGGCAGCTTTCAGGTTTTAACAGACGAGGAACACGGAGAAAAGCCTGGAGAAGCTTTTCACTGTCCTGGATTTAATTGGCTTAGCCTTTGCTGGTGCCATTTGTCACCTCTGACCCAGCGGTGCCCCATGTGCCACAGACCATAATCCACGGGCAGTTCTTAGTGGTAAAAAAGTTGGGGAATCAGGAACTGGAAAATCCAGCCTATGTGATTTTTCCTGGCTTTGATTGATTTAGCTTTCATATTAAAAAGTTGTTTAAATACTTTAAAAAAAAAAAAACGAAGAAGTACTTCTCTCAGATGGGAACTTGACAGACTAAAACTTTAAGTATCTCTTTCTTTAGAACAAAGTATTAACATTTATGTCTATTGTTTTATATTATTAAAAAGCTAGTAGCAACTTCCATACTTATTTTAAGGGAGTTCAGGAAAGTGCCAACTTTGTGAAGAGATTTCTAGGCACTTGTATGCTTTAAAGTTTGACTAGGTGTGTTTATAATCACTGAAAACTAAACTTGATTTTCACAGATATTTAATTGAACCACAAATAATAGAATTCTTTTTCATAAATTCGGAGTGATCTTAATATTGATTAAAATATTAATAAAGTAGAAAATAATAAAATGGAATAGAAAAAAAAAACTTCCGAGTGTTAGCAAATTGAAAATGTGAAGGATGAAAAGCATATGCCACGTTGAGTTTCTGTGCTGCCTCATGAAATGATTGGACGATTTTCAGACAGTCAAATAGATATTAATTCCTAGAGACCATGGATGAAAATAACAGTGTATCTTCTTTATTTTATACACGGAAATGCTTTTCAGGGGTCACAGATATTTTTAAGCATAAAAAAAAAGGAAACTTGAGAACTTTCCAAATTAAATAAAATAGTGAACACAAAACCTGTGGCTAGAGCAGGGGCCCGAGTAGCGTCTAGAATACTCGTGGTTCTCATAACTACTTCTGTAGACCCCTTCTTTCCGTGCTGTCTTTGGCTCGTATGAGTGCAAGCGGTCATCTCCACACACCCAGAGTAAGGTTTCAGTCTATTTCATCTGCCTCTAGTTTTTGGTATTTCAGGAATTTCTGAACTTTAGTCTACAGTTCTGATAGCAATATTTGATATCTGAGAACGACAGCATATTACTGTGTTAGGCACAGACAGAGATATCAGGCTTGACCTTCCCACACCAATCGGCTATTTATCATTCTGTCTGAGGGCCACTGTCTTGACGCCTCAGCAAGGAGCACCTTAAAGGTTCTGCATGGACAGACCTGTATGATGGTGGCAGCTAGTGGCTGGCTTCCAGTGCTATTATTGTGACTATTTGCGCCTGCAGTCTGTGACCCAAGGGTTCCTCTATTTTTGAAAGAAATCCTAAGATACTATTTAAAATAGTTCTGCTTCTTGAGATTATGAGCATAGTGATTTGTCAATTTAGCATTAATTTATGGGCTTTTCTTTCTTTTTTTTTTAAATTAAATCTTACGGAGAATACTTTCAATAATGTAAGATAATGTTTAAAATCCCTTGTCTGTGCCTCTTAACAACCATTTTTTAGGAGAAACAATTTGTGATCACATAGAAGGAATATTTGTAATAATATATATGTTTAAAAGGGTATGTCTCATCAGCTTTCACAAAAATGAGCTGTCATCCTTCAAGTTGCTTGTTTTTCTAATTACCTTTGGACATCTGTCCATGTTGTTGAATTTGTCTATGGATCCAGAGTACTCTATGGTGTGGACCTCCATCTGTGTAGCCATTTTCCTCCAGAGCAATGCTCAGAAGGTCTTGGTTTTGTATACTTGCATATTATGCTGCTTGAACTGTCAGAGTTGGAAAGTATCTATCTATCTATCTGTCTGTCTGTCTGTCTATCTATCTATCTATCTATCTATCTATCTATCTATCTATCCATCCCACTATGTATCTATCTATGTATCCATCCATCCATCCATCCATCCATCCATCCATCCATCCATCCATCCCTCTATGTATGTATTATCTATCTATCTATCTATCTATCTATCTATCTATCTATCTATCCATCCCTCAATGTATCTATGTATCCATCCATCCATCCCTCTATGTATGTATGTATTATCTATCTATCTATCTATCTATCTATCTATCTATCTATCTATCCCCCCCTTTTCCCCACCTAGAGTTTTGGTTCTTTAGGTTGCTGGAACCATAGACTGTCTGCCCTGATTGCTTATTGGATTTCAATATTCATTCTAAATGTTGTCATTTGGATAGGTCCAAACCTGAGCTACAAAAGACTAGCACATTGTTTGAGTTGTCGGATAAGAGCAGCATGTTTAAAGAAGCCTGTCCTTCTGACCTCTTAGACATTAATCTACACCATTTAGCTTGGGTGGCATTAGCTGCTTCATTGGTCGTGTTATACTGGCAATGTTCTACGTGGCGGAGCTTTCACAGAGATCTGCTCAGCAAATGGATTGTTCAAGCTGTTTAACCAAGACAGAAAATTCTCTTAGAGGATATTTTGAAAACACTTATTTTTTTTTTACCTTGATTATAGAATGTTTGTATGTTACCATTTCTAGCGTGGCACATTGAAGTAATTTGCGATCTTTAAAAATGTCAAATTACTGCATCCGTAGAAAGTCAAATGCCAGTTCTTAAGGTTGTCAGATCACCGGAGGTGGTAGTTTTTGTTTGTTTGGTTTTGTTTTTGTTTTTTTTAATAGCATTCCTACCTTTTCATGTTCTTAAGTCACTACTTAATAACTACAGTGATTTATTTTGGTTTTGGGGCTTGCCCAGGTCTTGAGGCTTAACACCTGCTGGCTGAGGCTGCTGCCACTCTCTTTGAAGTCTAAACGAGAATTGCCCAGATTGAGTGAAATCTTTTCTTTTAGACATATATTATCTTTTGCTTGAAGATTTTATATAATTAATAAAATAAGCTTTTTAAAAACGGGGCAGTAACATTGATAGCAATTTAGAGAAGAATTCACCTCTTCTCTGTTAATATGGTTTAATGTATCTTAAGCAATAACTTGTCTATTTCAGTCGTTTTTCCTCCCAACACAGCCGGCATCCTGCTGTGATATTGTAGCCACACCCTTTGACTTGTTTGTACCTAGTCTATCGTGAGCCACTGAGATTACATCATTGTGACACTTTTTGTGTTGAAGTGGCACCGGGGTCATAAACCAGATTTCAGTGCTCACTATGAAGACGGCAGTGAGCCCTCATTTTCAGAGTGGTTTGCTACTGGCAAGTCTCTCAAGGTTGCCCTGCCTTGTCTTTTTCCTCACAATGCTGTTTCCATGCTGCTTTTGTGTTTTCCCTTTTCCACAACCAGTATTTCTTAAGAATATTGTATGTAATTGCATGTCATATGCCCCCAACCAAAAAAACATTTCGAGTCTTAAAGTAAAAAGATGGAAAAATCAGACCAAGATACGGGCTTATGAAGCAGTTATCCACTTATAACAACAACAACAACAACAACAAAAAAAAGCCTCCTATAAAGTAGTCATGCGTTGTAAATTATATACTACATGGAGTTATAAATCTAATTTTTCTTTCATGCTAAGATTATAAGCTACATTAAAATTTCTTGACAGTATAAAAGCCCACCCAATTGAAAGCCGTTTGTAGTAACTTACTAAGCATAAAATCAACTTACTGCTTTTTATTTACAGAATTTAAGCAGTTTGTCTTTATTAGTGAATTAAAATGCCATCATATGCTTAAAATATGTATTCTCTTCAACATCATGTTCTACTTTTGTCTCTCACAGTCTGTGATCAAAACCGGGCGACTGCTGATCAGTCACGAGGCTCCATTGACAGGCGGCTTTGCTTCCGAGATCAGCTCCACGGTCCAGGTAGAGTAACCCGGCGCCAACTGTAACATCTGTGCAGTTGTGTGCATCTGCTCCAGAAGGAAAGCTTGCTTATCGCCAAATTCCAAAGTATGAACTTTTGGAATATGGGCATTTCCTCCCATCAGGACTGTACCGTCCCTCAACTCATTGGTGTGATTATATCTCCAAAGAAGAAAATTTAAATTAATCATAGTGGAAAAATCTTTTATGGAAAAAAAGAAAAACTTAAGATTAATAAAATAACTTGTATTTGCTACCTTAACAGGAAAAGGGACCTCTTTCCATATCAGCCCAGACTTCCTCGGAATAAAACTTAATGTTGTTCTGAAATAAGTTGTTTCTGAAAGTCATCTTAGAAATTTATAGTACTTACCCTTAAACCTGTCAAAAGCAGCTAATTTCAAAAAGTATTTATCAGTTTATTTAGTAAACAATTTTTGGGTGGGGTGTTGTCGGAAGTACTCGAGGAATAATATAAATACTTTCATTTTAAAATGTTCACTTAAGATACCGGGTAACAGGGGAAAGCCCCATAAACTTCATTTGAAGGGGATTTACACTTAAAATCCTTCATTTGGATATATATTATAAATATGTACGATGTGAAGGAATTATATTTTTCCTTATGTTTTAAATTTAAAAGTACTTAAAATGTATACCATATGCATTTTAAACTCAGAACATGTTTATATTTTAAATGCCTTTCTTCTTTTTTCTGATACCATGATTCTTTAATTACGAAAATACGTCTCTGTAGAAAATGCATAAGGGTTATAGTTTCATAGAAGTTACAGTGAAAGAATAATGCTGCAAATTCATTTTAAATTTTTAATCAGCAAATGACTTTTTCCAATAAAATAGTTTATGTGCTAGTTAGTTAAATTACATAGATTCTTTTAAAAGA
This sequence comes from Alexandromys fortis, assembly GCF_014885135.2. Classification (NCBI taxonomy): domain Eukaryota; kingdom Metazoa; phylum Chordata; class Mammalia; order Rodentia; family Cricetidae; genus Alexandromys; species Alexandromys fortis. The sequence goes on from NW_026067900.1 coordinate 16,819,041, forward strand.
ATACTGTGAGACAGATTTGAACAAAATATTCTAAAAATAAATCTTAATAATAGCTGTATTCAATGGAAATGAAGCTGTTTGTCATCTATAGTTACTGAAAGGTTGGAAAAAGTGAATATTTGAGTTCTATCATTGTTTTGTTTTCCTGTTTACTTAATACCATTTAAGTGTCATGAATACTCGGTTTGCATTATACACTGATTATTGAGTGATTTAATGTACCAAGTCTTTTTAAAATAAGGCTGCAGGAATAATCACTGTTATACCAAGATGTTGTTTCCAGCCAGAGGCAGAACTGGCAAAAGAAACTGGATTTTCTGACTCCTGATAACTCTGTAGTGTACTGAAGCCTCCAGGAACAGAACGATTGCCGCCGATAGGAACCCTGACAAACCCACTGCCTGGATAATAAGCTTATGGCTTATACCAAATGTAATTTGCATATAATTGTACAAGGAAAACTACTAGAAGGTAGTGGAACTTGGAATTGGTGTGTCTTTGGAAAGATTTCTTCCTCCGAGCTTGCCTTTAAAATGTGATCTCTATTGGTCGGCGGCCGTAGGGTCTAATACAGTTTTCACACTGGAATGGACTTAGAAAGATGATCTAATCTAGTGTCTCCTTATTTTGAATAATATGTGGTTTCATGTTTATGGAAAAATGTCTCTCCAGCCCCAAGAATACATTAGCAAATCTTCATTTCAGAAACATAGGGTTAGGAGTTTAAAAACATGGCCGTTGCAGCTTGCCAGCCCCCCAAATCACGAAGAAAGTGTCGCAGTTAGGGTCCGGAAAATGTGGGATGATTCACGGTGGTGAAAGTTGACAGAAAGAGTACCCACTGTGCAATCATATTTGTATCATAGCATGAATGCCCCAAGACAAGGCAGCTTACACTCCATCCCGGAGCTCACAGATTGACCCCAGCTCCTTAGGTGTTCACAGGCACCTGAAAATTAATAACCTCCATTAGTTCCATTTTCACCAGATGCCTGTTTGCCGCTAAAATGCTTTGACTGACAGGTTTATAAAAACGGGAAAGATCTTGAACTAGCCCAGAAATTTTGAGTCAATGTTCAGAGAATAAATATGCAATCTTTTCTGAGAGTTCATCAGTCCCAAGAGAAACATAGAAATTTTGAATTCATTATAAAATCATCTGCTTTTATAGAGAAATCATTTAACTAGTGAACGACAAGGTTTATTAGGTAATATTGATCAGTTTATAAGGGATTTGCATTTAATGGTTTAGGTAATTAGAATTTTGTTTTGTCTTAATTCAAGCTTTATTTGCATAAATACAGAATACAGAAAATGAATCTAAATAAGTCTTAATGAGTGCGTTTGCCTTTCATTGTTTTTACCTATTTACTGGTAAAGAAGATTTAAAAAAAGGAAGCTAGAGATGTGGACTTTTTCCTTTTTCAGAGTAATGTTTAAAAACAAGTCGAATTGCTCTCGGCCTTTTGGCTAAGATCAAGTGTAAAAATAAGTCGGAGTGGTTTTACAATTGTTTTATGCAGCTATATGGGGTGGACGCTCTTCAACTTCCCGCCTAGGAATCCGGGATCAGGTTGCTGGTGCTGTGGGTTGTTTTAAATGAAGTCACCGCCGTGAGTTAAAGCTGCTTTCAACACGTGGCGTGATTCATACGCCTGCGTTTCTTTTTGATGTTTGGACCTTGTAAGGTTAGGAAGGATGAAATAGGGTTATGGTATTGAAAGTCAACTTTCTGGGCAGAAGAAGGAGGAAATGTCTAAGGAAAGCGCTTTCACTGTTGTTAGGGGACGCCGCTTGAGACTGCAGACAATAATGAACTCTGGGTTTGGTCACTCTGCGCTAAAGTGTCCGGCTCCCATTGTATCAAAGAATCTTAAGTTTTCTATAAAATGTTTAAGTGACAGCATTGTGTCACGTGTTATGATGTGGAACATACGTGGCAGCTTTTTATAAACTCATGACCAATTCTTTAAAATTTCTTACAAAACCATGCCTTAAGAGAGTAATTATAAAATAGTAAAATTACTGTTTTTAGATATGCAGAGATATGAAAACTCTTAGAAATCTGAAAATGTTTTATTTGTATTTTATTTATTACCCATAGTAAAAAGAAAACCGAGAATTTCATATGACACAAAAATAACTCAAGTTTTATAATTGATATTATTAGAAACATCAGTGTATGCTACAAAAATTAAATGTCTGACAGAAGAACACCTTAACAGTATCATGGTATTGTTGGCATTACTATGGAAAGATTAGTTTACTTATAGAAATAGAATATGAGAAGAATGAATATAAAATATAGTCCTAATTTATTTACACAACTTTAATTTATAGCAGATGGCTTTTCGATCAGGCAAGATGTTTGGAGTCCACATCTTCAATCTCTTTAGAGCTGTTTCTTCTTCCTCATATAGGACATTATTATAAATAATTTTATTGTGTAATAATGCTAAATTCAGAGAAATGACAGCCTTATGTTGAGTCTATAGAAATCATCCACACATTTATTAATGGTCTCTTCTAAAATTTCTATGTAACGAAAAACGCTGATAAGAATTAAAGGAAAATATTTTCTCAAGAATATTGCATTTAATTTGGAAGTTAAGTAGGAGGCAGAAGCTGAGGTCTGGTATGCTTCTTACCCTCTGGGAGAGATTTCGTGGTCCTTCCTTCAGAACATCACTGTCTCCTTCCATCCAATTCTACATCCCCATCTGTTCTCACTTTGGGGTGCGGGAACTTTTCTGCCCTTGCCTTTCCTTTGACACACGCTAAACCTCAAAGCCTGGATATCTTACATTTAATCCTGGCACGTAAAAAAGTGCAAAGACAATATATTTTAGGTAATTCATTGACCCTCTTCATTGTGGCATGGAGCCACGATTTCGTTGTTTTTAGAAAATGAGCTTTATGCCGTGCTTATGTTCCTCAGCTTTGTATAACCACAGATTTTCAAAAACAGTATATTTGCTGTTCAAAAAAAAGCATTAACTTCATCTCTTTAATCCCCCTCCCCCAAATTAGGTTATATTAAATATTTGTGAATCTGGTGTCCAGCAGAGTAATTACACATTTAAATGTTAAGACCCCCGTAGTCTGAGGAACTGTCGCCACAGCGTTGGATGCGTAATGCGATTCCTGTCAACTTCCTGGAAATCAACCTTTACTATTAGCTTCCCGCGCGGTCCCATAACTACAGATCCTTGACTCTGATCTAATTGTGTGACCATAAAGGATAGTTTTATCCTCCCTCTGGATTCAGTACTCAATAAGAGCGCCAATAATTTTAGGGATTGTGGTTCCTTAAAGGTTTCGTTCTCTCTCCCTTTTTTTTTTTCTTCCTTTTTTTAAACACATGGAAGCAATAACTCCACAACAGAGTCCAACTGGAGAGGATGGGAACTTTCCACACCATTGTTTCATCCCTTCTGTGCGGTCTCCTTGCTGAGGGTATGAACTGTCTCTCTCTCACACACACCTCTCCTTTTCTCTCTCTCTCACACACACTTTGTAAGGTGGTTGGGTTCTGATCTTTTGAGAGGATTTTTATAGAGCCCCCATGAATCACTGTGTGAAAGGAAAGTTTCATAGCTTTTCACAGAAGTTTTGCCTTTCTTACTGTTTCATGTCATAAAGGTTGATTTGGCAGTGTTTCCCCATGTAAAACCATTACTACCAAATATATAAATACGGTATTTAAGCATGTCAGTATGAAAGAGAGAAGAGATCCTAAATGATTTTGAGTTTTTGCCACTGTGGTAGATATAGCTATCATATTGATCAATTAAGAGTTATCAAGATACTAATTTGATGACTTTACTACAACTTTGTCGTTTCAATTTAAAACAAAGTGTTTATTAGCAACATGTTAGTAACAAATGAAGCGGTCAGGGGAATTGTACTTCTTTGCTAAAAGATGGAGCCCTAACATCACGGGTCAGCATATAATGCTTGACTGTGAGCTAGGTTTTGTTTTTGTTTCTGTTTTTTTAAATTACGTGTGTGACATGTATTCATACCAATCCCCTGTATATATAATATATGCATATTATTTCACATTTTCACATACATATGCATAGTATATATTTCTTAAATATAAATGAAAAGTATGCTGGAGAACAGAAAAATAAAAATACAAGTTTTATATATTATATGTAAAAATACAAACCCTTAAAAGCTCCATGCAGAAGACCTGTATTGAAACAACTGGTCAACTCTCAGCCTCAGGAATTGTCTCCCTTCTCCAATACAGAGGGAACTGCAGCCAAGCCCAGCTTTTACTTGATGCTTGTGTTCCCACAGTGGTGTTTTTTGTTGTTGGTTTTTTTTTTTTCCTTAGCTGTCTTGGAACTAGCTCTTATAGGCCAGGCTAGCCTCAGACTCACAGAGATCCACCTCCCTCTGCCTCTGTTGGGATTAAAGGCGTGTGCCACCACCACCCGGCTCCCGCAGTCTTCTTAAGTAGATGTCATAGACACAAAGTGATTGCGTTAGGATGTCAGACATTTAGAATGTGATTAGGTCATGAGGGCAGACCCTCAGAGGTGGACCAATTCCTCCATTACATGGGGATGCAACCAGAAGGCAGTTCTCAGAGAAGCAGAAACAGGAACTTGAGGTGGACTTTGTAAGGAGCATTCACACCAAAGCCTGTTAGTACTTTTTGTGAACGGCTTCTGTGGCCTCATATAGCACAGACAGCGATCCAGTGGTCCAATCTGGATCTCCCCGGGTCGCACTGTGGATGATGGGTCTGCTCTTAAGTATCTGGAATAAAGCCCCTATTGTACTCTCATCCATTTCTCCCTCTCTGTCTTCTCTACTCAGTATCCACCACCTGCCTTCCCTGCTCTCCCTCTATTTTTAAGGGGGACAGTCTTCGTTTACATGGCTGTTCTTGGAACCTTTGTCTCTGACCTACTGTTAAGCTTTAGACGTAATTTCCTTTTCCATGCTAATTTTTCAGATGATACAAACTATAATAAAAGAATTTATGTGGAAGGAATTAACAGGAAACAGTGAGAAAAGGGAGCAGTGAAGGAAGGGTGTTTGTTAGCTTATGAAAATCAGCTTCTCTTGGTGTGAATACTTGCTTCCCAAAGTTTCTTGTGGACTTTTTCTTCTTTGTCCCCAACCTCTTACTCCTTATCACATTCTACTCTTTATTTTTTCAAAACATCAATTTGCCCACCCTCTGCTTGAAAACCTCCAAGGACTCTCTTGCATTGCAGCAGTAAGTTACTTGTACAGAAACCTTCATTGCATAAAGTGGGTCCAGTTAGGCTTCTTGTATCTTTGTGTGACCCCCATGTATTGGTTGCACTAACCATTTCTTATGTGCTGGGTGCACCGACCATTTCTTGAGTGATAATTCATTCCTGTAGGGATTTTGTTTTTGTTTTTAATATTTTAGGCAATGCTTTAATATGGATCTTTGCTATGAGAAACGGAGTACTTGCATTTAGACACTTTGAGTTTATTAAAAGGAACAGATGATAAACAGAGACCCACTATAAAATACAATCCCATACAGTCAACCAGATCATTGTAAGATTGTCGACTCTTTGGCTCTGTAATTGATATTTGATAGTTAATGTTGCCTGAGGGTGAACATGACCCTGGACATGAAGGAGGATCCAACCTGGGTAGAGGGGGCTACAAGTCTAGGGATAAGAACGGCTAGAAAACAATATGAAAGGCTGTAGCATGAGGTCAGGGTTGGCAAGTAGGATTTAGAACCCAGAGACCCTTAAACACAATAATGAAGACTCTGTATGGAAGAACTCACGGAACTGACCTTGATCACCTGCATACTAATTCCACCTGTCCCATGTAATTTGCATAAAGTACACTTCATAAACTTCTTGGCAAATAGGAATCATAGAAAGTAAAAACTAGTGCTTGCTGATATCATTTAAAGCAGTGGCATATAATTAAAAGATTTCATGCAGGGGATTAACATGAATTTTTCAGTTAGAAAAGGTAGGTTGGGGAGGTTCATTAAAAAAAAAAAAAAACCACAAAACTATCTCCATAATCTAGTTGAGGCATTTGCAGGTCTTCAAACCAACGACTTAGAGGTAGGGTTGGTAAGAAAGGTGGGTTTTAGGGAGTAGGAGAATGGATTTGAAAGAGAGACTCTACTCAAGAGAAAGACATGTGGCAAGGACTGCAGTGGTTGGTGGAGTGTCTAGGGGTCAAAAGAAAGTGCACCTTAGGTTTATTGATGGGGCGTGGCTTCACTGAGATAAGGATACCCTCGGAAAGGGTGGTCACTTAAACACAAATACAGATTAGTGTTTCAGTGAGGAGAGAGGTGAGGGGCATCACTCTCTCTGCTCTGTCGTTTCTGCTGTTCTCTTCTGTTTAAGTAAGCCTTGCTTCATATAATAACGTCCTCAGAGTTCAGTGGTAGTTATGCTGGGATTTTATTACATGATATTGCTGGAATTATTTCACCGTATGATCTAGATGTTATTGTCACTGTAGACAGGCAAGGAGTCAAGCTCTGTCAAAAGTATCCATATAGAGGGAAGACAGCACATTGTGACTTAGTGCTATTGTGATTTTGGGCATCCACTGGGAGATTTAGAACATTCTGTGTGAAAAAGGAAGGATTAGTGGGCTTAGAAATAGGCTTAATCCTGTGATGCTATTTGCTTAGCAAAAAAGGCCATTTCTTGATGCGAATCCTCCCTGGCAACCTCATTAGCTTCCCATCATCACTGCCTTCTCCCCTTCGCTGCCAACTCATGGAGCCAACCTTTTAATATCTCTCAGCTCTATCTTCTTCTTGTATTCCCCCAATAAATTCTAAATGACCCCAGAAAACTGTAAAACCTAAAAGAAAAACATGGAAAATAGCAGAGTGAGAATTTTCTAAAAAAATACAAATAACTTCCCATTTTTCTTGTGTTCAGTACGGTGCTGACTGTAGGTCTGTCATAAATAGCCCTGATTATATTGGGGAATCCTCTTATTTCTAGACTATTTAGAGCTTTTATGTTAAAGGCGTGTTGGATTTGGTCAAAGGCTTTTTTTTTTCTTTTTTTCTGCATCAGTTGGGACAATATTATAATGCAGGGGCTTGGTTCTGTGTATATGGCGTATTATTCTGATTAGCTCAGATATGTTAGCCATCTGTACATCCTTGGAATGAAGCCAGTTTGATCCTAATTTATGATCTTCATAATATGTTGTGGAGTTTATGGGCGTCAAGTTTCCTGAGTTTAAAAGAGAGGGCCTCTTCGCTCCCTTCAGCAAACCTGGTGCTCAGAGTCATTGAGGGCATGAAGCAGACACTCAGTAAATGATGCAAACGAATTGTTTATGCCCCGGCACAACGCTTGGCAGATTTGTTTGAAGGTGAGTGATGTTCTTTATGGCTTATGCCGCACCTAAAAATTCTGTTAGGAAAAAATGGCAGGCGAACAGCTTATGTTTACATCACCACTCCATCGAGTACAAATTCACTGTGGCTTGTGTTTGTAAACTGGGGCGTGGACGCTGACATTCTGGGCAGCTGTGCTTCTCCTGCCTACTCTGTGACCCTTTCAGCAGTTTTTTTAATGATAAACTGCAGGAGTTTTTTTTCCTTCTCTTTCTCTGGCGAGTCTAAGGAAGACATTTGTGTTGGTCACTGAAGTTTCACAGGCTAGGAAAATCAGTTATCTGAAGGGGGTCATTACTTTATGTCATCAGCTATAGTGACTTTTATAAATTGGTACCTTTATAAAGTTCTTTTAATACCCACAGAGTTATATGTTTCACCTAGTGCTAATGTCCTTTAAAAAAAATCTAGTTTGTATCCTTGAAGAAAATTAGAAATGATTTAGAATATTTCTTTATAGGTTGGTTTCCTTGTCATTATGAACAAAATGCCCAATAGAACTAATGAAGGATGTTTATCTTGGCTTATGGTTTTAGAACAGTGGTCCTCAACCTTGCTAATGCTACAGCCCTTTTAATACAGTTAGTTCCTCATGTTTATGGTGATCCCCAAGCATAGAATTGTCTTTGTTGCTACTTCATAACTGTAATACTGTAACTTCATAACTGTAAATTTGCTACTGTTGTGAATCGTAATGTAAATATCTGGTGTTCAGGATATCTGATATGCGACCCCAAATGGGGTTGTGACCCACAGATTTGAGAACCACTGTTTTTGAGGGTTTGGTTCCTGGTTGGCTTAGTCCCACATACTTGGGCAGGAGATCATGGCAGAAGGAAGGAATTAAGACGAGAACCTCCATGTAATGCAGGCCAGAAAGCTGAAAGGGGAAAAGATGCTGCGCTATTTTTTTTTTCATTTTTCACATTTTACATCATCCAGGACCCCATCCATCTAGACAGGGCTGCACACTATTGGTCTTCCTGCCACAGCTCACCTGCATATGCCCTCTCAGATGTCCCTGGGTGTGTCTCACAATCTCGTAGGTGATTCTAAACCCAGTCACATCGGTATCCAGCGTCCACCATCATGATTTTACTTCCTTATTTGGTATGGAATAATTTCTTATATTTTCTACATGTTGAATATAAGACTTCGTTTAAAATATTAGCACTGAAGATCATTTGCTGATCATACAGAAGACTTGGGTTTGGTTCTGAGCAGCCACATGATGGTTCACAACCATCTGTAACTCTAATTTCAGGATGCTCTCTTCTGACCCCTGTGGACACTAGGCATGCATGTGATACACGTACCTATATGTAGACAAAACACATAAAATAAAATAATTCTACATTTACACAATCTACATAAAAAATAAAAAAATCTATTTTTTCCAAACTATGGTAAGTTCAACATAAAATTTTGTACATGATAGGCATTAGAGGATGCAGCTATATGATCCCGTCAATCCTGTTGTCTGCTTTGCACAACATGTTGGGCAAAAATGAAGCAGCATGGTAAATTCTCCAAGCTATGCTAGGCAGGGGTTGCCAGACTTGCATGCTTACTTCTTGTTCAGGCTGGCTGTGCTTCCCAAGAAAACAGCGAATTTTCTCAGTTTGTCTTGCCATTTGGTAGGCAGTAACGTTTGCAATGTTGGAAGATCATATCAGTTTGGTACTTTTCTTTAACATATAGCTCAAATTAGTCCCCGTATGTTTGTAAGGGCCATCATCTCCTTTCACAGGGGAGTTTGTGCTCAGAAATATGGTTAAGTTTAAAGTAGAGATTAAGTTCTGCTAATGAATTTCCTCTATCCTTTAAACACTTAAATCAGTACTTACTACAAAAAAAAATAGATAGCAAATAATCGAAAATGAAGGCTATGAACATAAACCAATGGTTTATTATTCTTTTGGTTTTCAGTACCAATGCAGATATTCCAAATAATATTTTTATTTGCAGAAATGTCTGAAAAATTGTATTTGATTGAGAAATGTTGACTGTCTTGATTTTTTTCTTTTTCAAGTTTCGTAGACTTGATTTTATTTCTTAATACATTTTAGCGAGCTCTGCTTTTCCAACTTAAGTCCTTTCAGGGGAATTGGGTACTGATATTAGCTAATTAGAATAGTTTCATGTCCCAGGGTACACAAGATATCTCTAATTGTCTTAAAGTTATTAGATAAAAAGTATAATTCAAGGCTAGTGACATGGCTCAGTAGGCAAAATCATATGCCACACAGGCCTGGTGGCCCAGCTGCCATCCTAGAACTGACCGAGAGGAGGAGAGAATGACTTCCCAAAGTTTTTCTCTCCCCTCCACTTGTGACCTATAATGTGCACAAATAATGCATATTTTTAAAAGAATTAAAAAGTATAACTCATTTTACTTTTTGTTTGTTTGTTTTTCAAAAAGGTCTTTCTGTGTAGTCCTGGCTGTCCTGGAACTCACTTGCCAGACCAGGCTGGCCTCAAACTCACAGAGATCCGCTGCCTCTGCCTCCCAAGTGCTGGGATTAAAGGCATGCGCCACTACTGCCCAGCTAACTCAGACTAATTTTAAAGGTATGCAGAATCTTTCTGTTTAAAGAATGCTCAGTGTGACTCACGCTTCCAAATCCAGGTCCTAAGCATCCACAGCTGTGATGAGGCCTCTCATTGAGGTAAGTCAAAGCTGCTCCTGTGTTTTGATAGGGTTAGATTTCTCTCTCCCCTCCATTTCTTTCCTGGATCAATTTTAAATTCCCAGCTGATGGTTTTGATGGTATAAAATACATACTTTAAAACGGGCCCATGATGTCTTGGTCTTCGCTGAGCTGGCTTCAACTTTCCAGTTGTCCTTAAATCATTTTTCTCCTTAGTTCTGATGCTCTTTACTTTTGATATGAAGACTTTTAATCAGCAGTTAAAGAAACTGAAATGTAGCTTCGTAGTTCATCTCATTTCTTAACAGTCTCCTGTCTCTGCATTCAACCTTCAAGTTTATACTTTTTTTTTCTAAATCATGTACATTTCTGGGCATAGGCTTCTACCTAAGTGTGCATAGCAGACCATCTTGAATGTATTTCGTGACTAATATTCTAACATCGCATAATCCTATATATTTTATTAAAACCACCTTTCGTGCAGCAGTTCCAAAAAGCGGTTCAAGTACATTAAAATAAGTACTGCACATATGTTGATAAAATATTATGGAATATCGAATGTGATGGAATGTTTAATTATGTGGGCAGCTAATAACTTGATAAATTAAATGCAATATTTGTTCTAGTAAGACCTACATAGTTTTAACAAAATAGGACCCAGATTGACCAGTGTTTAAATTGAGTCTTGGGAGCCACAGCAGCACAGGTGTTAGCTTCATTCTGCCATAGGAAGATGCCACATGGGCATCTCATAGGCTGTTCAGAGAAAGATGCCACATGGGCACCTTGTAGGCTGCCCAGAGAACCCTATCTTTTCTCTTGCTTTTTCCTTCCCCCTTTCCTGCCTCCTTGCCTCTCCAGACTCATCTTTTACTTCTGCTTTTTTTGACAGTTTCTCCATGTCAGCCTTAGAAAGCATGCAAATCTTTATAGACATATGAAATGAAGAAAAATATACTGCACAGGGATCCCATAAAAAATTTTAGTCATAAGACTAAGCTAAATTAAAACTTGCCACTTACTACAATGTCCTTTTTGAAAAGCCCCCAATTTGAAGTGCTGGTTGCACTATTTGAAGTAATTTCCTAAGTTCTTACTTGTTCATTTGGTGTGTCTTTTCTTACCACTTGTTCCTCAAGATTAGGGAAAAACATTGTTTCTCCATTGCCAAGGAAGCACTGTGTTATAATCTGACTTACATCTTCACTTATGTTATCTCTTTGAGAACCTTGTCCTGAAAACCAGGGCTTGGCTCACTGATAGAATAGTGGCTCTGACTTTCCATGTTGTGGGTTAGGATGGTAGAGGATGGGAGTGTCTGTTCTGCTTGTGGGTTTAGGGGAAACGTAGATAGGCATGTATGGTGAAGGACAATTTGTCTTTGAAAGTCTGTTGCTTAGGACTGTGGAGCTATCAGTCTTTCCACCATCTCTAACATTTTAAAATTTTGTAGATAGCAGCCACTAGTGAGTTTCTATTAGCATGATTGTGTGTGTGTGTGTGTGTGTGTGTGTGTGTGTGTGTGTGTGTGTGTAAAGAGAGGGGGAGGGAGGGAGGGAGAGAGAGAGAGAGAGAGAGAGAGAGAGAGAGAGAGAGAGAGAGAGAGAGAAGTGAAATACAGTCATCCCTAATGTACTTCATGGATTAATACTTTTCTTGTTGCTAGAACAGAAGGCCTGATATAAACGTTTTAAGAGGTCTTCTTCTGCCTGTGTGTGCAGAAGTTCAGCCTATAGTTGGAGGATGTTGCAGAACAGAAGAGTTCATATTGTGGTGGCCAGAAATAGAGGACAAGGGGGGCAAAGGGAGAAGCCAGATGTGCTCCTCAAGGAAACATTTCTAGTAGCCTACATTCTTCTGTAAGGCCCCACCTATCTTTCACCACCATTCTTTATCTTTTTGGTCTTATGTCTTGTGTTCTTAGTCATTAAGAGATCCAAATTTAGCATCATATTATGATCTATTAAGGGCTGAATTCACTTGTGTGTGTGTGTGTTAGAACCCTCATGATCTAATTGCATCTGGAGACATCATTGCAGATGCATTTTATACACACATGCATGTACACACACACACACACACACACACTAGAAAGCTGTGCTTTCATAATGATCAAGCATCTCTGAATCCCGGATATTGATGATGAAAATTGACCATCACATTTATCTTCTAGACATCTGCAAGGCAAGCATTTCAAGTGCAGCTTTCTTATCATTGTGTTGGTTTTCATGAGCCTTCAGTTACTGGGTGTCAGACACAGATGCTGTCTATCCTAAGGTCGTTTGATGAAAGAGAGACTCAGTTGCACACCGAGCGAATGCAGAGACCCTGCTTCTGTGTCAGGGAGATGAGCTGAAGGCCGCAGGGAACCTGCATTTGCTGCTTCCTGCAGTACCGTGCTTGGTTCAGGTCCTGAAAATGCCATTTGCATTTCCAGGAAGCCCCTAAATTTCAGTGTATCTGCTGACCAGGCTTAGGGCCATAGAGGACCTGACTGGTAAGGGAATAGTGATGACCCTTTGCTTTATTTTTCACGCTAGAATATCCAGCACAAACCAGGGCTCATACACACAAGTATGGTTGCCTCCTTGTGCCCTTAAACTGCTTTATAGAAGGTGCCACCTTCCATGTTTTGCCATTAACTTAAAGTAAAGGTTCCAGGATGATGAAGGAAGAGCCAAGTAGCAATTTCTGTAAATCACATTTGAGTCTCTTAATGCCCAATAACCTGAGCTACATTGACCAATAACTTAAATGCTAGATTTGGTCTCAGTGGTCCCTTCTTTTAAGTGTGATATAGATGAAATTTGCAGTGGGTTCTTATTCTGGAAATGAGAGTCTGCTCCTCCATACGTTTAGCAGCAGCTCCTTGGGAGCCACTGGATAGCCTGTTTATTGTAATGGAACTCGGTGATCCCGAAGAGTTTCAGAACATCAGTATTTTCTATGTGTTTAAATTAAAGTGTACTTTTTCTCACAGATTGGGTATGCTGTAGCTAGTATTATGCACAGACTGAAGATAAAAATATATTCCAATGACTTAATATGCCTTTAACTTTTTAATAATGTTACAAATCAGTACTTGCTGGAAAAAAAATGAACCTATTAGTGGCTACTTTCTCTTTTTATGAGGCCGGGTTTGTAAAATAATTGCTGAAAGGGCAGATCACATTGTTCTCTCATGGTAAATCAGAGCTTTGTGGAGAAATCATTAGCCATTTGTGTGTTTATTTTTCAGCAAACTTCCTCTTAATTGCATTTAATTCTTTTACCAAAGATCTGAAATTATTTTATAGAAACGTGTTTAGTAGCATATAGCCTCAGAGAAAGAAAACAGCAGGAAAGATCAAAATCATTTGGAAAAAAATAGTAGCTTATGAACAAATGAATTATATATATATATATATATATATATATATATATATATGTAATTCCCAGCCCATAGCTGTGGCTAAAATATAACTACACACAGTCTAGAAGAAAGAGCTTTAAGAAAGTTACAGAGCAAATAAAAATGGAAAAATGTCTCAGAGAAGACAAAAATGTCCTAGGCATGTGGCTTTGTTTCTTACAGTGTTGTGTTGTTGTTTCCATTTCCAGGACCCCACATTTTGAATAAGACTATAATATAAATATAGCTCATACTGAATGAAGTATTTATCAAAGTTAACTATAGAAAGTTAATTCACTTGTAGCCAGCAGCTAGAAGTAAGTGAACATACAGGGGACAACAGACATGATGGCGGATCTATCTTTAGAAACAGTGGAGGCCAGAAGGCAGTTACATCTTTAAAAGACAAGAAGAAAAACTAATGCCCTGCCCTTAAATCTGTATTTGTTGAACACCCTTAAAAATACCAGAAAAAAAAAAACAATAAAAATGGTCACATAGTCACAGTGTTTAATCTCCTTGAGAATTAGGTTTCAGCATAGAATTTTGACAGCACACAGTTTGTACTTAGCATGGACACATATGAAGTGACTTCCTTGAGTGTTGGTGAAGTTGTTCCCTTCTTCTGTACACTTTTAACCTGAAATAAACCCATATTTTTATGTTTAGTGTTCTCACACCCTTGTAAGTTGTTCAGTGAAATGCCTGTAAATTATGAAATCTGGAATTATGTTACTTGAGTTTTTAGAGTGAAAGTCTGGACTCTGGAAGCCTTTGAATGCTTGTCTACCCGCTGTTCCCGTTTGTTAAAGAGTCAAGACATGGGGCAAAGCAGAGAAAGGGATTTATTCATTGTGACTGCATCTGGAAGAAGAGCTACAGAGGCCAGTGACCTCCAAGTTCATCTTCAGGGCTTTGACGTGAGATTGGGGTTTAAATGGAGGACACAGCTAGGCATAGCTGCACAGTCCTGCCTGGTCAAGGTGCAGTCCAGTCCACCACCGCTGTATCTTTGTCTCTGCTCCTGTCTGTCCTGCGGATTAGTTGTAAGTTGTCTGAGCTGTGTGAAGTCTCTTCCTGGAGAACACGCTCTTGTTCTGGCTGGTGACAAGCTTCAGCCTTTTTCTTCTCCCAGCAGATGATTTCCCGGAGTCATCCAGTTACTTGGGGACCATTATGTCCATAGTTTTGACAGCCAATCTAAGAAAGGAAGGGCACAAGTGTGTCTCTTTGGAATATCCTCTGTCTTGCTAGGATGGTCACAGGGTTCTGTGTGTTGACACAAGCTCTGTTGAAGTAATCCAATGGTCCTTTGTAGATGGATGGGGCACAACAGTCTCTGAAAAAGATTTTGCTTTGTATTTTTCTGCAACACCAGTTTTTTCTAAATTTTAAATGCCCCTCAAGATATGCATGTTTTTTTTTCCTCTGATAGGTAAAAGAGATTTTTCTCCCTCAAATGGGCACTATGCCTTTGTATCCAAAAGTAGACAATATCCAGAAAAGAGATTTCTCAGCTGGGCATGGTGCCATGCCCCTGTAATCCTATCACTTGGGAGGTGAAGGAGTTCAAGGTAACCTTTATCTGCATTGTGAATTGGGACCCAGCTTGGGCTCCATGAGACCCTGTCTTCAAAAGGGGAAACTTCTCAGCCTTATGCAGTGGTGCATGCCTGTAATCTCCCCACTTTAGTACTCAGGGAGATCAAGAATTTTAGGGTAGCCTGGGGTACACAGACCTTGTCTCAAAAAAAAAAAAAAAGAAAAAAAGAGAGGTGAAGCAACATATATTTTTTTAAATAATACAATAAATCTTACAATATTTAACATTATTAACATTAGGTAGTGAACTGGAGTATGGTAACATGTACCATTAATCCCTTGAGAGGCTGAGGTTTGTGGAGTAGTGTTGAGGGCAGCCTGTGCTACATAGCAAGCCCTTGTCTTAAAACAAAAAGACAGGAGAAAAATAAGTTAGAGTGTATTGTGGTACTTTAGCGGTTCATTTCAGAACTGTGTGGGAAGGTCACGATGAAAAGCTTCAGGAAATCTTACAAGTATTGAACTATGTTTTACATTCACTGTACGATTAAGATGTTGGTGTAGGAGGTTCTTCTGTCTATGTATTGCTTTCATTGATTAATAAAGAAAGTGCCTTGGCCTGATAGGGCAGAACTTAGGTAGGCAGAGAAGACAAAACTGAATTCTGGGAGGAAGAAAGCAGAGTCAGAGATACACCATGGATCCATCAGAGACAGACACTAGGAATTTTACCCAGTAAGCCACTGCGATGTGGTGATACATAGATCAATAGAAATGGGTTAAATTAAGATGTAGGAATTAGCCAATAAGAAACTAGAACTAATGGGCCAAGCAGTGATTTAATTAATACAGTTTCTGTGTGGTTATTTTGGGGCTAAGCTAGCCGGGCGGCCGGAATGAATAAGCAGGCCCTCCTTACAGAAGGATGTCATATTATTTTTAAAACAAATCATAGATGTTTTATGATTTTTATAAGTGCCAAAATGCCAAAAGTTTAATACACACTTTTTTTTTTCTTGTTTTGCAAACAGAGTTCTCTAATCATTATATTAACATGATCGATCACCTTGAGACTTGTTGGCGGGTTGGGCATTTGAAATAATGTCTTTCTGGCAAAAGCTGTGTTGTTGAAGAGATGCTAAATTGTTTTCTAGAAGGCAAACAGCAAGTGTTTGTTAGGTGTCAATGCCTTGGAAGCAGCCCAGACTCACTGGCTGGTGAGACTTGAAGCAAGCAGGCAGCTCTTTCCATAATTGTAATTTTATGTGTTTAACTTCAAGTTACAATTTGGGTTTGCCTGGTTACAATGTTAAAGGAAATATATTACATGAATTTTGCTGAAACAAAATTATGGATTAAAGCAAAGTATGAGCTTTGCTGGGAACAAATGTAGCGTAGCCGTGTGGAGACATGTGGCATTTATTGGAGGCCTTAGAGCTGTGGGGCTAGCAGCTACACTTTGTGTTGATTCACACGCATGTGTAAGTGACAGAGTGATGCTTTAAAAAGTGGACATGTGAGTGTGTGAGTGTGAGGGACTTCCAGGAAGAGGATACAGTCATATAGAGCTCCATATCCCTGAGCTCTGATTCTGTCTTGTCTCATGGTTCCAGCAGCTGGGTTTTCATCATCTACATCAGAATCCAGTAGTATAGAGACAATGCCACTGTCTGGAAGACTGCAGGTGCTGTTTTCCAACCTGGTTAAACCCACATACCCATCGAACCCAATATGCCAGTGAAATGGACAATAAGCAAATGACTTCCCAGACCAATCATTTAGTCTGGGTTTTTGTCCTTCTTAAAGTTTTATCAACATGATTTCCTCTGCTCTTTCTTGTCATACCCTTGTGGCCATGTATTTCTACATAGTTGAATTGCTCCAAATCTGTCTTTTTATAGAAAAAAAGATGCCATCGCTGCCTTTAACATTGATAAGTGTTTCAATTAAAAATTTGTCAGCATATTTGTTGTGTTCAGAACACTGGGATTGATCCTGTGATATCTTTTCAGTCGTTTAAGTATATCTAAGTTTTATTGACAGAAAAGCTGACATTTTATGTGATCTTCAGCTGAATAATCTTTGTTTTTGTTTTGGTTAAGCAGCAAGGTAAACTATACAAGGGTTGTAAAATGATAAAAAGTGGTATAAGTGTTGCTTTGTCACACGATCCATTTTAACAAGCACAAGTAGGAAGGACTTTTAGTGTCATTTCGCTGTGTTTACAAGAGCCAGATTTTATACCATGTACTTCAGGAGTTTATAGATAATCCAAGTTTTCAAACTGCAATAAACATCCCAGGAGAATTTGGACAGCCTTAGTGCTCAGTTCTTCAAAGACATAGACGCCTGACCTGAGACTGTGTTCTGAGTGCAGAGAGTTTGGTCTTGACTTTGCTATTCAGCTGGTGTTTCCCAGTGTTCATAGGCTCCCTGGCAGAATGCCTGGAGCTATAGCACAGGGGATCTTAACTGTACCTTATTGTCCTTCAAAGCCTTATTTATTACCTTCTGGAGGAATGCACACATCATTCAAAAACGAACATTAAAAAGAAAATAAGAGTATACACATCAAGATAATGCCATGTTTCCTCTTTTGACTCCCCCCCCCCCATTATTGAGAAACAGAGACAGAAATCTTGCAGAAATGAAATTTCCAAGGCTGTGCTTTTGCATTTGTGTCTCAGGTGTGTGACTTTGTAGCACAGAACTGAGCGTGCAGCTGGTCTTCTGTGCCGACTGGTTGGTTCTTTGTCTGCGACGGCCTCACGTGCATGTGTGCCTGGTCTTTAGTTTCAGTGCAGGGGGTTTTATTTGCATTAATTGTGAATAGAGTTGGGGGGGGATTGTCTGCTTGTAGGTGAAGCTGCTATCGGGTATTGGGCTGTTAGAGCCTGTGGCTCCATCTGGAAGAAGAGGGAAACTTCTCACCCATGATGTCCTTTATTGGGCTTGCACTCCATCCCCTGTTCTTTCAGCTTTGCTTGTTTTCTTTAACACAGACACACACACACACACACACACACACACACACACGTATATACATATGTATGTATACACACACACACATATTTTACCAGTCATGCTTGGATGAATGGGAGCAGGGTATAGACATAACTGCTTAGATGATGCTGCAAGCCTGTACTGGTATTTCAGTATATCCTCTTTTCATCTTAAACTGTTGTTAAGGAGGTACCATGAACTTCTCAAATGTCAAAGGGAAAATTGTACACGGCCTCTTAACAGCTCACGAAAATTGGATGCAGCCGAATGGCACATGCAGATGCCTTTGCGACTCCGTCAGAACCCTTTCATTCTTCTCCCTCCTGCCAATTAAAGAGAGGCCTGCCCCACCTCCTGCCCTCACCCACCCACCCACCCATCCTTACAAATGGGCTTCTAGAACTGTTTCCTTACGTGTCTTGAATGTGTAATTACCTCAGAGACCATTCGCAGTGCTCCAGGCTTGTAAGTCACCTTGAAGTCTATGCCTTTGCTGAGCCCTGGCAGCACCATAGGGCCACAGATTTGGTTGATCTTGGTTTTAAAGATAAACAGATGCCATTCCCCGTAAAGATAACCTCAGCTGGTGGCTGAGGTCAACTGCATTTTAGGAGGTTCTAAGAAAGTATAAGTTTCATGTTGCAAATTCCTTATGGTGTTCTAGGAAGCACTGCAAGTAGCTCTTTTCTTCTAGGATTCTAAATGACTGTTTAAGGTAAGCAAACAAATCTCTGGCATACGACTTCGGCTGGAGAGGAAGCTGCATAGGAGGGTGATGTAGAGGCTCTGTGCACCGTCAGGCTCCCCTGGGATGCTTCTTCTCCTCACATCTCTTTCAGACATTTAAAGTAGGGTGGGGCAGATGCACTATTGGATGAGGGGGGAAGCAGAAAAAGAAAGAATATGTTTTTGATTCTGCTGGATGATGCTGGGCGCATACAGTGAGACGTGCATGTAGCATCAGAGCGTTACTCAGTGTGACCAATGTCTTCCTAAAGTTAGAATTGTAATTTAATGGGGGAAAATGGGAAGCAGAATTAAAGATTGTTTTAAATAAACATAAAGGAGTATTAAAGAGAAACAAGGTTTAGAAAATCGTCTCTACTTTGTTGAAAATAACTTGTAACTTGAATTTAAACTAGCTGTTTGAAGGAGAGAGTCTCACAGTCTGAATACATGAAGATTTGCTCTGTAATCTTAAGCAGCTAAGAGTGAAAGGAGAGAACCATTCTTAGCAGATAGCAAAAACATGTAATAACAAAAGATGAAAAGAATTAGCTTTACAATCAGAAAGTAGGCAACTCCTTCTATTTATATTTATTATCAAGTTAGATGCCCTCACCAGCACACTAACGCAAGAAAGAATGGAAAACCTAAAAGAATAGAAGAAATGAAGAAATAAAAAGTGTTGTTTATTGACAGAGAAATTGATTTCTACATAGAAGACTCAATTTGATCTGAGACTTTAATGATGTTATAAGTATCAAATAGAACTTGAAAATACAATTTTTCAAAACTATAGTTTTCAAGTGTGTATTATGGTAGCAACTATAGGAGTTTAATGCTTAAAAATTCATTTGAGACTTTTATAGAAAATTATAAGACAATCAAAAAACACTAAAAAAGAATTTACAAACATTTCTCAAGGAAGTTCAGAGGTTGGGGATTCATTAGGGTGGTAAGCTAAGGTCCGGTTTATCTATCTCCAGACTCATTCCCATTGCAAACAAATTTTAGCCTGTTTTTCTTGCAGTTTATTTATTTATTTTGCTTTCATTTTCACATGCATTTATATGTGTGTGCCACGTGTACCGTGGTCAAAGAACAACTTGCAGTTCTCTCCTTCTGCCGAGTGGGTTCCCAGGATCAAACTCAGGTCATCTGGCTCTGTGGCAAGTTCCTTTAGCCTTAGAACCATCTTGCCACCCCTTTCTTGAGTTTATTGAGTTGAACCTAGATGTTTTAGAAGTGAGTAAGGGTCCTAATAGTCGAGCTACACCAAAGGAATTTTCTGCTGCATGTTGAAGTAGAAAGAGCAGCCTGCAGCAAGAGTATGGGCGAACACCCTCTCTGCATGTTCCTTACATGATTCTGGACTCATTACCGCCGTGACTGCACCTGTTCAACCCCTTACGCACAGAGCCAGGAAACCCAGCCAAGTTGCTTCAATTTCACTGATGCTCTTACCATCTTCCTCTTGCATCCCGAGCTGCTTCTAGCAGGGATTGTGTGAACAGAAATATAAATGAGTGATACAGAGGGAGCAAAAGGTCTGTTCTGCCCCCTTTCTGCTAATGGCTGTAGGTGGCTATTTGATCTCTGTTACTGTTTCTTCATGGGAAAATCAGAAAACCAATAGTGCCTCTTGGGTGAGGTTGTTGGTTAAGATAAAATGAATCAACATTCATAAAGCTGGCAGAACATTGCCTGGCATTCATTGCACAGTAAATATTAGCTTTTGTTATTTCTTTGCATTGTTTTGCTGCTCAAAACACTTTTATTTTCATATTACTTTTTTTTAAATTTATTTATTTATTTATTAAAGATTTCTGTCTCTTCCCCACCGTCGCCTCCCATTTCCCTCCCCCTCCCCCAATCAAGTCCCCCACCCTCGTCAGCCCAAAGAGCAATCAGGGTTCCCTGCCCTGTGGGAAGTCCAAGGACCACCCACCTCCATCCAGGTCTAGTAAGGTGAGCATCCAAACTGCTGATGATACTTTACATTTGGTTTAATTGTAGTGTAATTGTTAAGAAAGTAATAGCAGATTTATTTAACCAGTGTAGACCAAACCCCAGGAATAGTTGGGGTTTAAAGTGCTTGAGTGTTTTTAAAGAGAGATGTAGGTTGGATTGAGAGATGCCTTAAACATTTACCTAAACATGAGTTACTAGTACAAAGTTTGTTGACCGTATAAGCTAAATGGAGATGGAGTGCCTGAAGATATATAAAATTATATCTACAATTTGAGGAATGAGTAAAAATATCGTGGACACTAGTCAGATAAACCAATAAGTGTCTAGTTAAACCAGCCATTATAGAACATGCAAGTATTTAGTACATAGTGTGACAATGTGTATATTGATGGAAAACCACCATCAAGCACATAGAAATATAAAGAGTTTTTTTTTTTAAAATGAGAAATGATCTGGAAATTTCTAGAAACAAATAAATCAAGTAGTGTGTGTGTGTGTGTGTCTGTGTGTGTGTGTCGGGGGGCGGTTAGCATTAACTTTCCCGTGAGCCACATGTTGTGGATTGATGGCAGTCATCAGTGCTCCCTTGCCTTCCTCTTGACCCTCACCTCTCCCTGTGGGTTGGCGTCATGCCCAAGTCTATGGGACACTGTGTTGAGGCTAAGGAGACTTGATGAACAACTTGTGTAAGTCAACCACAGCCGGTTCCTGGGATGTGAAGACCAGTTTCCAGAGATTCATGCAGCCGGGCTCCCGCCCATCCCAGACCAGGGCTGAAACTACTTTTCTGAGCTGGCTGCAGAGTCCTGGCCTTCCCAACCTCCCCTGCCAGTTAAATTACATAACTTCAGTGCTGTCGAAGATGTGCTCAGGCTTTGAAGAGGTTTTCACATCCAGCTTTCATCCAGCTTTTCTCTCCCAGAAATGTAATAACACTGGGGAAATCAGATTTATTCAATTGGACTAGGGTTAGGAGCCATTACTTAATACGGTACCTTCCTCTGGGGTATTTGATATCACATCACAGTTTCTTTATCTGTAAAACAGGGATGGTCATACCTAACAGACAGGGATGCATGTGATAGTGTCTGCAGAGTCCCCAGCACACTGTAGAATAATAGTGACGCAGTGAACTTGTGTCTCCTTTAGTCCTTCCTCAAAGCTGCACTCACCAGCCTCTCTGCCAGCGCGTTTGCTTTTAGGGTTAAAGAATCTCTGTTACCTCTTTTTCATACACACACACACACACACACGTATCTCTTCAAAGACGTAAGTTTTCAGTTCAGTAAATTGTGACTTAATAGTCTTTAGGTGTGTTCATTATTGGCTTAAAAAAAAGTTTGTGGAAAATAGCAAGACCACAATTGAAAGGCAACAGAATTATAGAATATCTAGCTGTTATAGAAAACATTAGGTATTAGGTATAGTGTTTACTTAAGGCATCTTTGTTCTTCTATGAAATGTGCTCTAAATGTCTGAGTTGATACATTAAATATTATCTCATTCTTTTTAACAGAATATGAAGCACACGCTTCATAATAGAGGAAAATTTTTATTTGTGTGTAAATCACTTAAAGGAAAAAAGTTTTTAAGGTTTTAGGAAATTCGTTCATGGTGCTATGTCTATCTGGATTTGTTTTGAGCACTTAATGTGATGAATTAAAATAAAAGCAATTAAATAAAAATCATCCCCAAAGTAAACCTAAAAGCCACCTTATAATTTAGTTAATTTAACCTAGCAAAAAATTTTCAAATCCAAAATACTGCAGAGTATTTGAGACTCCTAGCTGAAGGATGGGCACTGACCTCAAAGTAGTATTTTTAATAATAATTAACAAAAAAAAAACGAATACAGAGTTACTTATGAGATAGAAAAGATCCTACACCTAGAAAACAAGAAATGTCTGCCATGAGCCATAAATGCACAAAGAACCATTCGTTTAATTTTTCCACTTTCCCCCGTATGCCTAAGTGTTTATTTGTATCACTTCATCTTTATAATTTTAAGGTTGTGCTGTGTGTGCTTGGTTTACTGCATATCATGAACGTCACTCCATATCCTAATTTCATTCAAACTTTTTTAGTGGGTGTGACATTCTATCATTTGAAAGCTTTGACACAGTGGCTGACTGTTGGGTTAACTTCCTCAGGACTTCAAGCCTCAGCAGAAAGATGAAGTAAACGTTCACTAAACCTTCACTGAGCGTGCTTCCCTCTCTTGCCACACGTGAGAGGTGGCGTCAGTCACCACACTATACTGCTTAGTTTTGTACATCCGATTATTAGACATCGTTAATTCCCCCTCAGATTAAAAGGGGGAAACCCCTGTGGGTAGAGTTTCTTAGTCAATGATTATTTTTTATTATAAACATACATGCTTAATTTAAAGCAATTGAAATAATATACTTTACACCTGCCATTATTTTATAACACTCACAATTTTTTTTATGAAAACATTTTTGTCTACTTTTAAAAACACGAGTTATTTGAGAATCGATTTGAATATTGGAGCTGATCAGAGTGTATTTTATCTATTGTTTTTGTTTTATACTTTCATGCTTCATTTTTGATTTTATTAAACTGTTGCCTCCGAAACACTGTGTAACAATAAATTTTGGTAGCTTCAGTTGAAGTGTAAATAGTGGTTTCCTGTTTGACATCGTTCTTCACTGGGGCGATGCAAAGGATAAACTGTTTAAATAAGCAGGAAGCACCCATCCTATCTCGCCTTAGAGAAAGCCCAGAAGGAGTGAAACGTTATTTCCCTTCCAGACGACTCCTTAACGTCGAGCGTAACCTGGTCTGTGAGATTTAAAAAGTGAAAGTAGCCGTGCAGGCCCTCTCTGCCATCAAGCAGGCTGTCAGCCTCGGGTAGTTTCTGCGATTTCCTTCATGCGCCGTGAGATCCAGATTCTGGAAGAGTGGAGATAGCTGGCGGGTTTCCATAGGTAGTGTAATTTCAAGTTTAGCATAATTTAGTTTGACAGTTAAATCATAAAACAGATGTTCAAACATTTGCAAAGCCCAGTGAGTTGCTTTTTAATTGGCAGCCTGATCACCTTCAGTATTTAAGCCATACTTATGTTCTTATCGCAGATTTCCCTTGAACTGTAATGATTTAGTGAATATGGGAGAATTGACCACTTCTCGGTATCACGTGACAGCACAGCCGGCAAAACTTCAGTGCATTCTGCTGGTTTTCTTTTGTTTATTTCCTCCCCATTTTTTCTAAGTCTTTTCTCCCCTTTATCAGGACCCCAGTTCTTCACAAGATTAAAAAATACATTCTTTTCGCTTAGAACGTTGCTTCTCAATAACCACCTGAAACGCACTAGTCTTGTTTGGCAAGTTTTCAACTTGCAGAGAATCTTCATGGACTATATTCTCCTGGTGACGTTTTGATGTTGAAAAGAATATAACACAACTTGCGTGTTTCTTCCCACTTCTCATAGGAATTCGAATGCGGACCGATTCTTATTCGGTGTGTGGCCTCATGTAGCATTCCTAACTATAACGCGCAGTTCTCGCACTGGTATTTTCTACCTGGCTGAATTGTTAGGGACTCTGAAGAGCCAGAGAGAGGCCACACAGAGGAGATGCTGTCAAGGAGTACGCAGCGGTGTCGCTCTTTCTCTGGCTGTCCTCAGATGCTCTGAGTTGGCTCTCACTAGGCTTCTCAGGACAGAATCTTGGGGTGGGGTTTAGAACTAGAATGTTTCTCCAGAGACAAAAGGGCTGGCCCTATCAGCCTTGCCCGTCGCTGTTTTCTTTGGATTTGCTCATTGGGGTCAGATGTGGTCTCCTTCCCTGACCGTGCTGACTCGCACTTGCCTCTGCAGTTTCGCTCCTTCACCCTTAAGGGGTAGCCTTGCCCTAGAATACAGATATCTGCATGCTTCCCATCAGTGCCTGAACACACCGCCACACATTTAGTAGCTTAAACCAACACAAATCTATTTTCTTATAATTCCGTAGGACTAGAATCTAGTTCATGATTCTGTAGGCTAAAGGCAAGGTGTTGCCAGAATCGTATTTCGTTCTAGAAGATTCTCTTATAGCTGCTAGAGGCTGACCGCATGCCGTGGTTCATGATTCTTTGTCCACCTTAAAAAGCCAGTGAGGTTGTGTTCTTGAACCCTCTGCTGTAGTCCGGACTCCTACCCCTGATCACAGCCTGGAATATTTTTCAGTTTTAAGGTCTTCGGATTACATTGCGCCTACCTGCATGATCCAAGCTGCTGCTTCCATGTCCTTCCTGTGAGTTTAAACCTTCAGAGTCATTTTTGTCATAGAAGGCAATGTGCTCATAGGGGAAAAAAAGTTACATGGGTGTTTTCAGATAGGTACTCTGCCTACAGGGTTCTCTTCACTTTCTCCCCTCAGGCTGTGCAAGTCTAGAGACTTGAAGAAGAATAGAATTGCCTGGGACAGAATTGCTTTCAAGGTGTAGCTCCCAGTACAACTATGTCTAGAATTGGGTTTCCGTATTAACTGCAAAATGTATTTGCTGTCTCTTACACCTGCTTTCCCCAGAAACCCCAGGTTTTATTTTGAGGTGTTTCCCTCTTGTGGTTCTTTATCAGTCAGTGTTTTTCTCTAACATTCCTCAAATCCTCATGTGTGTTGTTCATGCTCAATAGGTATGGCTGTGGAAACTCAGACTAAATTAATTTCAGTTGCTCATTATGTTTGCAAGATATAACAATCAGTAGTTAAAAAGATAAGGCCCTTGCCTCATGTTTCTAGTTGTCTACTTGGGAGACAGACTTGTAATTAATCTTTGTTGTCTACCAGATGGGTGTGTGTTTATGTGTGTGTGTGTATATGTGTGCATATTTATATATACACACTTGTGATATATGTTTTAGCACACCAAAGTTTAAGTCCTAAGATTTCTCTGTAGGTATTCAGGGAATCATGCAGCTGAAAAGCAATAGTCCTTTTTGGCAGGTTTTCATCTTTCAGAGAATCTTCATGCAATATATTTTGCTGGTGAAGTTTTTGATGTTGAAAGAATATAACACAACTTGAATGTTTCTTCCCATTTCTTAGTTTTGGAAAGAACTAACAGGAATTAGAATTCGGGCTGATTCTTACTAGGTGTGTAGCCTTAGGCAACATTCCTAACTGTAATCCGCAGTTTTATTGGTATTTTCTACCTCACTGAATTGTCAGAGAGCCAGAGAGCCTCCGTATAGAGGATATTCAGCTAAATCATTAGACTATATCGCCACCATTGAACATCATGCACTTTCTCCGGTTGTTCAGTACGTTTCCACTGTGAGTATGTAAAATGGATTTCTTGGTTTAAGGCAGCTTTTTTTCTCTTACTTATGCCTGAGGAGTTGCATACTGACTGTATTGCAGAAGTGGATGCATGGGGGAGATCAGGTAGCTACAGCTTCTAGATGTGAGAGTGTAAGAATTTCGTTTTCTAGTAAAATAATTTTGTAGATTTAACTTACATA
The DNA here is from genome assembly GCF_014885135.2 of Alexandromys fortis. Lineage (NCBI taxonomy): Eukaryota > Metazoa > Chordata > Mammalia > Rodentia > Cricetidae > Alexandromys > Alexandromys fortis. The sequence continues at coordinate 16,845,186 of NW_026067900.1, forward strand.
ACAAAGATTCTATGTTGTCCTTGTTTTATATATTTATGTGTAGTTGTTGGTAAATCTGATGAGATAACTTAGAGAGTGTTAATTTAAAATATGTTTTGTCTAATTAAAATGATTGAAAATAATTCTTCTAGAATGTTTTGGAACAAAATAAGCCATCTGTCAGTTTCAGGACTGACTTACCAGCTACATGTTTGTATCTGCTTCTAAATCCTCAATGAAATAGAAAACATTTTTGTAAGCATTATTAAGTGCAAATATTATTAAAAGTATACAGCAAATACAATGAAAAGATATATTTTATGAGGTTAAATATTTTCACAGAAAAAAGATTGAATTAAGCTTCTATGGATTCATTAAAGCAAGGAGTCATCCCCCTCCTCCCAAGTTTGATGGGTTGTTAGCTGTTTAGATTTTAGTTTTGTTGACTACAGTGAATGATAGGGGGTATGTTCCTTTTGTCTTCCTGCCTTACAAAATTAGTGAATATCTTCTTATGTTCATACATGTTCAACAGCTACCATGTTTATGAAGTGTAAATAGAACTGCAAGAAGAGCTTCTACAAAAGATATTAGTTTTGACCGAGATTAATTTTTCAATATCACAGAAGTGGAGTATCTTCTTATCACACCCCGATGCAGCACACCTAACGTCTGAAATGAGCAATCATCCAATCAAAACTACCTAGAAAGGCAGTGCACTTGGGCAAGTGGAGCTTCCACTTAGACTTCACCAAGACGCACAGGCCAACTTGATCTAGATAATTCCTCAAGATGACCTTCTTCCCCTGTGGTTCTAGTCATGTCACATCGACAGTGAAAACTAGCCAGCACATCCGTCCTTGTCAAATGGGTGCACAAGCACACCACTTGAAGCCATAATTTCCTACCCCTGTTCATATCATAGTATAAAATACAGTCCAATTCCAAATGCCTCCAAAGTCTTAAATTCCAACACTTCAAAAGTTTGAAGTCTTTAAAAAGTATAGTCTTCTGTAAGATTAAAAAAAAAGTTATGTGCTCAAATATTCTTATTCCAAAAGAGAAGACTTGAGCAAAAATAATCACTCTAAAGCAAAACCAAAATCCAGCATTGTAAATCCAAATCCTCTCCCTCTGTGTCCAATTATCTGTGACTCACAGATAGTGTAATCTTACGGATTTCAAAGGGCTTGCACAGCCCCCACCTCACCAGCTCTCCATCCCGACAGCTTTCTTTGGTGAACACCTCATGTCCCTGGCATCTCCAGTGTCTTGGGGTCTCCATTGTAACTGAGTCTTCCCCTTCGCCAGTGGCTTCTCGATGCTTTTTCTCAGGGTCTCGAGTGTTTCCACGTGGTGCTTGGTCTTAGCTGCTCTCCCTGACCCCTTCATGCCTTCAAAACCAGTACCACATAGTTGACTATTACACTGCCAAGTTCGGGTGTGAGTTTGAGGTATTGGCTGACTTCCTGAGATCATGGCTGAATTGGTTTCCATGTGCCCACTCTGAGAAGACCCTGTCCTATTGTCTCAATGAAGCACAGTGGAGTTTTGCCTCAGTGGTCCTGATCTCTCATCTGTTATAGTTGGTTCTTCGGCCCCAGCCTGATGAGCACCCCGTTCCCCCACTGAAGCAGGGAAGGGGGGGTGACCTGACACAGCTGACCTCTTCCCACTGAAGCAGGGAAAGAAGGGTTGACCTCAGCATACACATTATAGGGAAACGGGAGAGCAATGTCTAATGGCCTCCCCAGATAGAAATAGTAACCACAACATGAAATACTCATTTGCTGATTTCCTATTGTTCGTTAATCTCATGAACTATAAACTGTTCCACCTGATGTTCTGTGAGGGAAAATGGCACAGTCGAGTCAGGTGTGTCTTCTCACTTCGTGTGCGTTGTGCTTGGACTAATGTCATCTGCTAACTAAGGCCGGTGGATGTTCTCATGGAGTTCATTCACACGTAGTGGGTAGAAGAGGCTCCAGGCTGGGCAGAGAGAAGGGTGGTGAGTGTTGTGCGGTACCTGCCTCTGAGGTGTGTGCCGATGAGCAGCCATGCTCCTCTCTGTATCTCCATGACATAGAGTGTCTATTTGTTCCTGATTCAGCAGCTGAGAGATCTGCCCCGGTGCAGAAAACTCTCATCACTTCTTCTTTATTTACTAGAAATTGCCTTTCTTGGAAGCTTGCCTGTGATGCCTTCTAAACTGAGGGGTGTTCATTCAAAATTGGCACCTGTTCCTCTGTCTTCAGTTAGAGGGGACTTCCATGGGGTCACTTGTTGTGGTGTGTAAATGAACTGCAGTTGTCCGGGCACGCGGTTTTTCCAAGAGAGGACTTGGAAATTGCAGAAACGCTTGTATCACGAGGAATATAACATTTCCAATTTCTCCCTCACCACCAACCAACATCTGTGCAGAAACCCAGTGACTGGCTTTGGACCAGGTTGAATATAGGTCATGAAAATAGATTGGAGCCGTCTTGAATGTGGGCTCTGGAATTGGGTAGAAATGGTTTTATTCGTGTATGTGCATGTGTGTTCACATGTGTGCACTCTTGTAGGAAGCTAGTGGCTATCTGAAGTGTCATTCCTTAGGTGCCATCTGTCTATTTTGAGGGAACAGGGTCTCTGAGTGACCTGTGACTTCATCAAGCAGGCTAAGGGTGCTTCCTGGGGACCTGCCTGTCACTGCCTTCCCAGTGCTACAGTTAATCATTCTACTGTTCCAGGCTTTTAAAATGTGGGTTCTAGGGCTCACACTCAGAAGCCTGTAGTCAAAAGTCAAGCACTTGCTGACTGAACTATCCTCCTAGCCCCCAGAAATGCTTTTAAACCCCGCCCTGCCTTTCTCGTTACACGTGAACTGTGTAACTTAGACCAGTCACCTGCCCCCTGAGCTTCAGTGTCCTCATTTTCAGATTCAGGTAATGAAGCTGGGCAGTGGTGGCACAGGCCATTAATCCCAGCACTTGAGAGGCAGAGGGGAGCAGATCTCTGTGAGTTCAAGGCCAGCCTGGTCTACAGAGCAAGTTCTAAGACAGCCAGGATTATTATGCAGAGAAACCCTGTATCAGAAAAAAATTCATGTTGTAGATGAAGTCCCCTGATCCATAGTTCTTGCATGTGACCAGTGGGTACCTGAGGTCTGCCTCTTATTTGGAATGGTATTTTTAGTGTTTGGTTAAACAAGCTCACTTTCTTTTCCATTTGTCCTCGCAATGCTTTTTGGATCACCGTGTTGCTTCTAAACACAATACAAATTGACGTTTACTGCTTGAGAATTATCACTTTTCTTAAGTACCAGAGAAAAGTGATAAAATGGTTAGTTCTCAGTTTTAACTACATATATACTGACTCCCAATGTGCATGGGTTTTGAGACATTAAAATCCCTTATGGAACATTTCTTTATCATAGTTCAATGAGTAGGTTTATACTCTAGTGTGTTCTATAGTGGTAAGTTTTGGTTTTGGCAGCTTCTCCTAACTCTTCCCCTTCAGTCTTTCCCTGGCATCTGCCTTCTTATCCAGAATTTCTTTTTCCTTCAAATCCCCATGTCAGTCATAATCACCTCATTTCCAGGACGCTTTCTGCACAGTGATTTTCTGTCTCTCCTCTTCTTCCAGCTGTGTGGAACTTTACGAAGAAGCAATCCTCCCTGTGGCTCACTCCTCCCTTTCCTGCTTGAGGTACACACAGCTGAAAAAGTTAGACTACCAGGGTTCAGAGGTCATTCATTACTGACCTTGGAATCTTCAAACATCCTTTAAAATCTTACGCCCTGACTGTACCCCAGAATGACTGTTATATCAGTGCTTGTGTGGAGGGCCCCAGATTCTGTCTTCAAAGCTCTGAGGGAAGCTAAAGTTTAAGAACAACTAAGTATAAGAGCTTCTTTAGTTAGGATGGTGCCGCAGTACAAGGTAGGCTTGTGGAAGTGAGGTCCATAGGCCGGGAACCAGGAAGTGCAGACTATCGTGCTGATAGGTTTGGATGCCAGGCTGGTAGGTTTAGGCGCCATGCTGGTAGGTTTGGGTGCTAAAACGAATGAGAGAGATGAGGCTGTTGCTCGTGGAATAGTGATAGGAAATGTAGTGAGTTCATGCCAATAGTTATGTATTCATACACACACACACACACACACACACACACACACAGGCCTGTGAGTCCGAGTTTAGGTTTGCAAGTATTTGAAGTGAGTAGAAGCTCTCTCTCACCTATGCACATTTATCCAGCACTGTGACCCATTCAGAGGTCTTTTTCATCTGAATCTGTCTTGTTGTGTTACAGTAATCAATTTCTGATCAGGAGTGACTTAGTGCTTTTCCCAAGTGCTAAGTGAGCATGGCTAGGACCAACTCCGCAGCCCTGTCTGTTTGCTGCACCCCGTCTAACATGGTGGAGGCATGTTCATTGCCTCTGTGAACCACGCTCATAGCCCCAGCTCCAGGGATGCAGCGAGTCTATGTCACCATTAAGCAATGTGTAACATACTGCTCACAGACCCCATTTAAATGCTCCATAGCAGCACCTCCTGAAAGAGCCAGAGCTGTCCAAAGTTATCCTTGCTGCCAGCACAAGCCAGGAAGCCTTCCCTTAAAGAAGCTACACCTCTGCTTCTGGTCAGCAAACAGAGCCTATCTGAAAAAATGCAGCTACCAAGAAGCTGTGCTCAACTCTGTTCTTGTGTTTCTAGAATTCCTTCCCGACCTATCTCTGTTTTTATTTGGATGTAGTTGCCCCACGTTGGGCACCATTTATAGGCAGAGACTGCTTGTTCGTTTCCCCGACTGCTCAGGCCTGAATAACCACACAGAAACTATATTAATTACAACACTCTTCAACCAATGACTCAGATATATCTAGCTAGCTCTTACATTTTGAATTAACCCATTTCTATTAATTTGTATATTAGCACAAAGTTGTGACCTACCAATAAGGTAAGGTTCTGCAAGATGTCTTTCTCCTTCAGCAGCTACATGCCATCTCTATTACTCTGCCTTATCTCTCTCTCTCTCTCTCTCTCTCTCTCTCTCTCTCTCTCTCTCTCTCTCTCTATCTATCTCTCTCTCTCTATTTTAATTTACTGCTTGGCTTTATTCTACTAAACTATTGCCCCAAACAGCTTTATTTATTATCCGGTAAAAGCAGTACGTACATTGAAGGACATCCCACATCAGTATGTCTATGCACCACTTGCATGCCTGGTGCTCATGTAGGCTAGAGGAGGATTTCAGATCCCCTATAACTGGACTTTGAGATAGTTGTGTGTCAATGTGTAGGTTCTGGGAATTGAACCCTTGTCTCCTCTAGAGGAGCAGCCAATGGTTTTTTTTTTTTTTAATCACTGAGCCATTTCTCTATCCCATAGATAGAGTCTACAAGCCCTTTCTTTCAAAACAGAAACAAAGGCCATGCAAAGTTTGAAAGGACTGTCAAAGCTGCCTATCAAGTGGCATTAGTAGTTGACAGAAAGCAAGGCAGTTCGCCTATATGAAACAACATTTGTGTTTCTGCGTTTGTGGCTGTTTGAAGCACCGTGATGGACCCACTTTAAGAGTTCATCTGTTTAATGGTAAAGGACTGTGTCCAGAAGAAGTTTGATGTGCTCTAAGCAGTTAGTTACTTAAAAGCACAGTGAGCAGAAAGCTACTGCCGTTTCTAGAAGTTTAAATCTTTAAACTTTTATTATTTCTGTCCAATGTGGGATTAAATATTTAAGTGGAAACCTTATAACCACAATCCTACTATGAAAGAAACATTAGAAAAGTCCCACCGAGTGACAATATACAGAATGGCTAGTGTGCCTCAAAAGCTTCAAAATTGTCAAAATGAGGGAAATTTGAAGCGTGGTTACAGCCTAGGGCATCCTAAAGAAGTGAAGAATAAAAAATACAGTGTGCTTCTTAGATGGAACTTGGAATGGAAGAAGGCTCTTAAACCAGATGTGAAAACCTGGGTGCAGGTTGAACCTTAGTGAACGGTGAGGTATCAGTTCTGGCCAGTCCATTGTAACAGATGCATTGTACTGTTAGACACTGACAGTAAAAGCTGTTGTTTCTAGGCACTCTGTGGTCTATTATGATAATTACTCTGTATATTTCAAACTATCCCGAGACAAAAAGGTTATTTTAAAGGACAGGGTTCTGCTGGAAGGCTATTGTAGCAGAGTCCTAATGTTACTAAGGCAAGAAGTCCTACATTTTGGGGGATTTCGTTTAGACACAGAGAATAGAGACGGTTTTAGATTTGGCATTTTATACCTTAATTGTGTGTTTGTGACCTGATGTTTATTTGTCTGTTCATCTGCTTCACTACAGGGCAGGGTACTTAAAAAAAATAAGAAAGCATATATTTCAGCAGCTACTTTATACTAAATGTGTGCTGGACCTCATTGAAATTAATACACTCAAGTTTTAGAAGGCTCTGGGATAGGCTATAGTTGCTACCAAGATGAAATAAAGACTTGGAAGATTACGTATTGAGTGCGGTGTTCGTAATGCTACTGACAAAATGCATGAGAAGACCCAGGGATTCCCTCTGGTTCCCGTTACTGCGGTGTTCGTGATGCTGCTGACAAAATGCATGAGAAGACCCAGGGGTTCCCTCTGGTTCCCGTTACTTCTCTTTCCTTATGCATCTCCTGCCTTTGTTCTAGGAGCCACAGATCAACAGGGATTTTTTTTAATTTACATGCATTTTTAAATCTTAAAAATGTTTTAAAATAATTATAGGTACTCAGGATGTTGCAAAAAATATGGTTTGTATTGTCCTGAGAACTATTCCTCCAACTTTTTTCAGTTGTGTTATTTTATGGAATTATAGAACCTTATTAAAATGTTGGACCTGACATTTGACATGGATATAAAAGTATGAATTAGACTATAGGCCTCCCTCGGTTTTCACCATTTGCCGAATGTGCATTTCTGTATGTAACTGTATGTTCTGTGTGTGACTGCCTGTTCTGTATGTAAGCATCTAGCTTTATCCGGTTTTACCCCATGCAGATTTAAGAAGCTTTTTCTGCCACAAGACCTGGAGCTCTTTCGGCACACGAAACTACCTTGCTCTAACATTTGTATTTGCACCCAGCTCCCCAGTCTACTAGCAGCTACACATCTTTTCTCCATGTCTACAGTTTTCTCAGTTTAAGGTTGTGTGTGTAGATGGAATTGTAAGGCCAGTCATCGAGACTCCCCCCCCCCCCCCGTAAGCCTATGTCTGTGGGCTCACCCAGGTTGGATCGGTAGATTTCTGTTTTGCTGATTAGTTTTTAATGGCATGACTGCACCATAGTTCTTCCATCGCTCACTCTTTGACGGACATTTGGGTCCCTTCCAGTTTTTTCTTTGGCTGTTATGAAAAGGCTGTCGTGAATATTTGTGTGCATGTTTTTGTGTGGACATAACTTTTCATTTCTCTGGGATAACTGCCCAGGAGTTTGACTGCAGTCTTGGGAAGTGCGTATTTATTTGTATAAGAAACTGTGCCGGAACTGCCGAAATGTTAGTTAGAGCGATGCTTCCATCTTATCGCTCAGACGCACGTGTGTGCACACGCATGTGCGTGCACCTGTGAACACACACACATACAAACACACACACAAACACGTGTCTCACTCTGTGGAACATCTTTTCATGTGACTGTTGGTCATCTATATTTCCTCTTTGGAGAGATGTCTGTTCCACATTTTTCCACCACATTCTAATTGTTTTTCTGTATTTTGTTTTTTCTGTTTCTTGTTTTACAGTTAAGTCCTGAGACTTATTTATACATTTTGTAATGTAAGAACTTTGTCAGATTTTTGGCTTATAATGCTTGCTTCTAGCATGTTCTGTGCCTTCTTTTTACTAAATATATGACATCTTATAATTTCCCAGAGAGTCTCATCTATCCACAAAAAAAGTGAACCTGCTTTAGCCTCCAGACATTATATTTTTTCCTTCCCTTTTCTCTGGATGATTTTGTTAAACTTCATGGGTTTTTCTCATAAAAAGAGACAGTGCTTTCTCCGCCATCTCTGCAGTTTCTCTATAGTTTTCCCATGGGTGTGTTTTTCCTCTCCTACTTAGTTATGATGCTAAGATCATTTTCCCAGTACGGCCAGTTTTTCTTTGCACTTTGATCTGGGTACTCGGCAGACTTAACTCTGTAGCCATTCTTAGTTTTCCCTTCCTTTTCAGCCCCTACCCCTGCTATTTTAGTGTTGAAAATTTTCTGACTTTTTTTTGCCAGGAATTCAAGGCTGGGTTCTTCTCGTTCATATCTTTCTAGCTTTCGTTTCCCTTATCAATGGTCCAAGGACTCTTAAACCTCCGTTGTTCTCGTAGCCCAAGAGGTGTGAAGATAAGCAAGAATTCAGAATTTTCAGGCAAGCCTTTCGCTGCACTCCTGATGGCTGCCAGACTGTGGTTGTCCTTCTGCTGATGGAACCTGGCACTGATATCTGTGTGGTAGTGCTAGGACATTCGCTTTTCCCATCCCTGAAGTGTGAATTCTTTTGCCATTCTGTTGGTGGATTCACAGTATGCAGGACTGAGTGGGAGAGGGAGAGCCATACTGTTATTCACCTACTTACAACAGATTGAGGGGACAAGGACTCAGGTTCTTGCGTCCCAGTACAACGTTAACCCGACAGTCAAAGATGGTGAGTTGTTCATCATTCTTTGGCACAGAGAAGCATGTTTTCACAACATGAATAAAAAGCTAGTTGTAAATTACTTAAATGGTCTAAGAAATTAGTGCATACCCAGAGGCCAGATAATAGAATTTTCAAACAGCCAGAACTTTTAAAAATCAGAATTTTTAAATACTAAGGAGAAGCAAGCATGCCCTTATGGACCTTGTATAATTGGCTACATAGACAGCTTTCTGCTTCTATCTGGCCTTCAGTTGATGGGTTACTTCACAGTCCCTTGAGTTTTTCAGGTAACAGAACTCTGATGGGCTCAGCTCACAATCTGCTGCACCGTAATCAACCTTGGCAGCTGGAAGCACCAAGGGTGCCGGTGAGAGAGAATGGATTTCCTCCCATGCCTCTCAGTAAAGCACACGGCTATCAGTGTATGCATGGTAGAAACATACTTCTGCCAGACGAGCAGCAGGCGGCATCAATCGTACGGCCTCTGTGTGCGTTGCTAGGTTACTTGGTTTTGAGTCTTTGCCTTTACAATAGATATTCATTAAAAACTCAACACTGGGGGAGAAAAAATAGAGGAAGGAAAGCAGTAGCATGAGTAAATGGGAGAGTAATATTAGCATTAGGGCCCTGGATACAACAATAAATATACTAGATTACTGGCAGAGAAAAGATATTTGAACATTAGCCAAGAAAGCATTCCATTTAGCCACAAACCATAGAGAAATATTTTTAATTCTAAAATCCTCAATTTTGTTTTCTTGACTTTCTCAAGTGGACATTTTAGTTTTCATCCCGATATTTTTAAGAGAATGAGGTCATCGCCCTCCAATTGCTGAGGCCTCCAACCTGCTAGCGACCACTGCGTCCCTTTGCTTGCTCCTGTCATCACTGTGGCCGTCTGAAGGAGCAGCATCTCTGACGATACCTTTAGATTCCCCGTGAAGGAGCCCTGAGAGCTACGCGTATGGACTTGGTACAGTTTGATGTGTGAAATAGCAGAAACACTTGCAGCTGTCTTCCTGTCATGGCTGGTCTGGAGGCCATCTGGTGGTCCTCTTCTACCTCCTGCACCCCCCCCCTTTGGAATCCCCTTCCTTTTCAGTGCCTCTTAAACATGTTTCCTGTGCACACAGGGAGGGATAAAGTGGGGCCTCATATTTAACTAATAATAATTGAGAAAAATGAACACATTTGTAAAAGATTTTCATTATTAAGTCCCCGATGGCTTCTTGGAGAAGGGCATTTCAGCTAAATTTGGAAGGTGGACTGTTTGACCATGGCAGGAATCAGGAAAATAAGGAATGATTTTAGATTAAAGAGGCTTTATTGAAGGCAATGATTTTGTTCCCCCCCCCCTTTTTTTTTTCGTCCTTTCCTTGACACACATCTGTTCTGGGCTTGGGGAGCGAGGTGGCAAGAGTAATCTTGGGGATCTAGGAAACTCATTCACGGCGGGCGTGTGATCATGGGGCAACGGTGTAGCATCTGTTCCAGGAAGGAGAAGGGTGTTTAGGCCTTGCTAAGGAGTGAAAATATCTTTAGGCTGTTTTTTAAACTGTGTGTGTGTGTGTGTGTGTGTGTGTGCGCGCGCGCATGAAGCTCTTTAATGTTTCAAGGTCGAGTTGAGCACCGCTAATATAAAGGCTTGTGAGACAGTGTTGGTTTTGCACATTTAGACTGAGTCAACACTTAGCAAGCGATACCTGACCCAGTAGAAACAAAATCAGTAAACAACAAAAAAAGAAAAGCGAGATCCTTCACTCAGAAGTCTGTATTACCCTGCACTTACCCTGAACGTCAAGAATGAGACAGCTAGGAACAACTACAGATAGTTAATACAGCTATTGAAATGTGTGCCTCTTTTGAGACACTCCAAGAGCTCTGGGGAAGCATATGGCGTTCCTGCTTGCCAGCGTTGCTCGTGATAAGCTCTTTCCTCTCTAATGGCCATTCTTCTTCGGCCTGGGCCCACATACTTAGCTACTCCAACTGTAACAATCCCGACTTACTGAAGTCACAAATTTTGCTTTGTTTCGGAACTGGCACATAATGGCTGGTTTCACTGTTTTTCCTTTCATTAACAAAGCTGAATTCTACGGCAGTGATTTGGTCAGCAAACACACTGTTAGCTTTGCACAAAAATAGGTGGATTTTGTTCTTAAGCCTAGGTCATATTGTTATCAGTGCAGAAAGGAGAGCATGTTTTCAGAACACTGGTTCTTGCATGTCTTGGGGAAGGGTAGTTGCCATGGTGATCTCGCAGTCTTTGGAGCGAATGCGATCATGGCCTTAAACAACCCACAACCCACTGAGTTTGGAGCATCCCTCTGCAAAGGAAAGTATTTACTTTACTCAAATACAGAGGAGTTTAGTTTCTGCAGCGTGAGTTTGTCATGTCTTTGTTTTGTACTTTTAAGAACTGGAGTTAAAAACAATTTGTGTTGATGAATTTTTGCCATTTTCTTCAAGAATGAGGTTAACTACTCTGTGAGTGTACTCTCAAGTACACAGAAAACCCTATGTTCTTATTCATACAGCTATCGAACTCAAGCAAAGCAGTCCAACAAGGTGTTGGTCCAATGCATTTCAGTGTTTGAGGTTTTCAGTTCCGAAGTGTGCTCTTAAGAGCAGGGAATTCCCCTGTCGCTACAAAGCCACTAGTGAAACTGCAGATGGATCTTCGTGCACAGAGTACTCTGCAGCAGCACTTCGTAGTTCTGAACCAGCAATTGCTCGGAGTGCAGATTGATGTGCGAACACTGTATTTACAGGGCCGAGACCGCACATTTGCGCCGCAGCTGTGTTTAATGGTTATCAGTTTGGCACACAGCGTGATTATTTTGGAGGGAGAACACACGCTTCAGACCCCTCTTGGCAGGACTGAAGTAACTAAAGTACCTGCTGCTGAGATGAATCATAGGAACTTAATTAGATTTGCTACGTAATTAGCCTTGGAGGAAACCTAGGGAAAATCCTTGTGGGTTAGCGATTTGTTATATCACAAGGAAGCATGCTCGTTTTGGGGGCTGGGAATTGAAGGCAATGTGACTTGAATGCATCGGAAACTCTGATACATATACACATGCATACACACACTCACATATATATATATGCACTATGTGTGTGCATATATATGTTTGTGTGTACATGCATACATATGTATACACAACACATGCACACTTTTAGAAATGAAACTTTTCCGGGGGTGTCTGGAAGGTCCAGTCGGTGAGCTAGGATTTATCTGCTTTAATGCTGGGGACGGTTCCATCTGCACACGACAGTGTCCGTAGATGAAACTTATGTATATGTTCAGGTAGCTTTCCACTGCCAAGGGGAGCCCAGAGCCCCGTAAACACCCAGGGTCACCGTGGGGCTGTGCCAGTAAGCACAGACTGTGGCTGGCATATGCACTCTGAGACAGGGACCCTGTGTCACACTTACGTTTACATAGGGTTTAAGTTTGTAATTTCAGTGGCTTGTTCTGTTGTCTGTTGTTTTGATTGAGAAAAAAAGGGGGGGAGCATTTAATTTAATTCTCATTTATTTAAATACTTCAGAAATTTGATTTTCCAGTGGTAGAGTCCTAAAAAATGAGTTAATTGTGGAGAACAGCTATAAACTATTTACTGTGAGGAGATTAAATTTTATTCCCCAATTTAAGGTGAAGCCAAGGTAAGATTTGCAAACTGTGCTCATTTAAAATGTTTCACCAGCCTATCAAAAAGTTGTCATAGTTTAATCAAAGTACTTAGTTACATAAATTCACCTAGACTGTCTTGTAAAGGAGGAAATAAATGAAAGGGAACAGATTTCGTTTTCCTATGGGGTGCTTTAATGATTGGAAACTCTGGAGAAACTGTCAAACTTCCATGGCTGGCCAGAAACCGAAATCAAGTTGAGCTCTCACGTTCACATATTAATGCAACCTGCTCAGAATTAGCTACAAACAAATTCCTCCCATGCTCATCTTAGCCTGCAAACCCAAGCTTGGCTTGCTGTAATTCTGATTAGAGCGCGGTCTAGTTCCCACACTGTCTGTGCCCTCTTCCTCACAACTGGCTCCAACTCTTCTGCTTCTTATAAAACTTAAAAAAATAAAATGACCCCAGTTCAACTTGAAAGAAACCATGAATCCCGTTTACAGGTGCCGTAGTGACAGTAACTACAGAGTGACTTTGGGTCCAAGCAAGTGTCTTTTGACTACCTGGGTCTCTCATGATGCCCCTGTGATAGGTGAGCGCCACTGGTTCAGATAGCCAGCAACGTGTGCATACCTGTGTAAGCTCGGCTCTTTCCTCTGCTTCTCCCAGACAAACTTTACTTCCCACCAGCACATGAAGATGATGGAAGGATTGAATCAGACTGTATAGGTAGTTAGTGCTAACTTGTATCAGAGAGGAGCTTCCATTTAGTTACTGTTTAGTTTGGGTTAGTTGGTGGTAGGCCTGCTTCTATGTGTACGTATGCATGCTCCTCCCTCGAGCTCATAGGCACATCGACAGTTTCGTTTTTCCTCCCTCTCTGTATTTCTCCATATTGGCTTTCTGGCTGCTCCTTGCATGTGTTGGTTCTATGCCAGATTGTTTGTTTGAGGCCGTGGGTGCTTAGGTACATCATTAGCCATGACATATGACCCGTATGTGAACTCCTGTGGCCCCTGGGGTGCCAGTGGGTCAGTATTTTCATGATTTTGTCATTAGAGGACTTGATTTAATTTTTGGAACTCAGTCCCAAGTAAGTAAGCAGACTTAAAAGAGGAGGATGGCAGTAAGTAAATGACCTGAGAGATCTAAAGAAAACATGTGAATTTTAGCTTTTACCTTACTGCTAACTTAGGTCATCTCAAGCCCCTTGTTAACAGCGCCTTTCATCAGACATTTCTACACTTGACTCTGAAGGTGTTAAGAGAGCCTGATGTCAGTCGCCAGCCACCCCTCTGTTAAATCTTGATTTTATCCTCTTCGTTGGAAGGATATCTGCCCTGAGCATGCAGTACGGCCTCTGTAAGGCTGTGTGCAGAGCCGAAATCATCTTATCAGCACCTAATTTTCTCAATCGCGGGAGTACAGAATGACATGGAAGTGAACCATTTCTTGACTCCTGAAGTACTGACAGGAAAATGTGTTTGAAATTCACAGGCATTCAACCTGAAAAGTGTTGTTGTAAGATATAACCAGTTTTAAAGGCAGAAACATCAGTGGGGAGAAAAAAATGCACTTTGAATTCCACATTTCATTTGAATTCGATACTAGCAACCGTTGTAATTGCTGGCTTTGTTTTCGTGAACAGGCTAAGCTTAGCGTGATACTGAAGTCATACGCGTCTGAATAATGAGGGTTTCCCATGCCCCTTTCTTGCTTTTGTCACATATCTCTACCATGGATTTAATTTGTTACTCGTTCGGTGACTAAATTTCATGAGGACAAAGACAAGTTTACGAGTCGCAGCAGACAAGAACAGCATCACGTTTCCGACCAAATACCTTCCAAATGATGGCTATCAACACGTAAAATTTATTTCTGCTACGCTTTGCTGTTAAAATTAAAGTAATCTATCTAGTGGCTAGAGTCAAACTGCTGAAGAATAACTCGGCCTAATATATTCAGCAAAATCAAACTGGAAAGGTTACGTTGCTATGGCACCCGTAATTTTTAAGAGAAGTGTTTCATTTCATAAAACATTGACATGGTTGGCATCACGCTTACGTGTTACGTCGTGGTCACTTGCCCCCAGCTTGTTTTCTGCGTGTGTATGTTTAGCAAGCTATTTTCACTCTCGTTTAAACATAAACAGCAATGTAGAAATTTAACGTGTTTAAAGAAAAAGAAAAAATAGCTTTTCAAAACCTTGATGTTTTATCAAGACTAATTTTTGAAATAACTTATTTTAGCCACCTTTAAAAAAAATCCAGTTTCTCAGATTTTCTTTTTACAAAGCAGGGGACAGTTGGAGAGGAATCCATCTGTTCCTTTTAGTTTCACTTTATGGCTAGGCTTGAGACTTCAGAACAGGTTGCAGAAGTAGAGGCATGACAACTTCTAACTTACTCGGCAGCTCCAGCCCTAAGCAAGGCATCTCCTTTCAGGCAAAGGTCGCCTTAGCTGGGATGATGTCTAAAGCCCGACTTCTGAACATCTGGCGGTCGTAGACTGCAACACCAAGACCTCTGTGGAAAAACCTGCAGAAGCATGGCTTTCTGAGATCACCCAGAGTCACTTTCGAGGAGGATTTTAATTTCCAGGTGCCAAGCACACCAGGAATCCTACCTTATGGAGAACAGAGCTGTTTGCTCCCGAAGAGACTCCGAACTGCCGCTCCCTTATGTTTATCATTATGTGTCCGCATCCTAAGGAAATTCCGCCTCCTCATGCCGCTGCTGGCTTCTTTCGTGCTCTTTTCTATAGGAAGAATTTGAACTATAAAATTTGAGAAGCTTCGGCGTCTGTGGAAATTTGAGAGCCCTGCCTTCCCCCCTTTCCGCATATAACATATTTTAACAAAAGCCTTGCGTCCCCGTGCATTCTACATGTCAAATTGCACATACTTTATCTCAAAGGAGTCTCGGGCTTGAGCTGAGAAGTCATGAAGCCCCAAAACAGCCTCAGAGGCTGTAACTTTGTTGCAGGGGGATTTAATGATGAAATTAATTTTGAGTCATTATTTTTACTCTGTCTTTTATTGAAAATGGTGAGCATCCCAGGTCATAGTTTGGGACTCGAGGGGGAATTCCGAAGTCGGACAAAACCTTTGCAGGTTTTGACTAGGAAACCGAAATTGTATTGATGAGGTGCTAGGTTTTAATGTTTGTGATGCCTGGTTTCGAATTCATGAAAATTAAAACAAGCTGATATTTTAAAATGTCTGGGCCCCTAGACCATAGTAGTGAGGTATCATGTTTAAAAAAAAATACTTTTAGATATATTCTGAGTGAAAGAGTGGGTTATCATGGCCTTGTTCTCATCAGCTCTTATTTTAAAATAGCAAAATTTAAAAACAAGCTTTGAAAAGCAGGAATCTAATCTCTATAACAACCCTTTTTATATTAGTATATGAGGCATTGATTTAATATATAATTATGATTTTAGAATTTGTACTACTTCAGTTTGTACAGGCAATACATCAAGAGTCGCTGAGATTTTCATATTAAGATGTTAATATTGTGACTCTGAATTGCGAAGCATTTCTTTGCCTATTTAATGTCATTTCCAACTGGGTGTTAGGTAGCTTGGCTGTATCCAGGGAAACGCAGGGTGTCTGAAACAGTGTTTTTCTAGCTTCAGAAAATAAGATTCCATTTTAAAAGTAGATTTGGAACTTAAGTAGAATATATCTGTATCTTTCTCTCTCTCTTTCTCTCTCTCTCTCATATATATATATATATATATGAAAGCATATATATACACTTATATGTATGTATATGAGGGAGAGACAAAGAGGCAGAGAGAGACAGAGAAACAGATAGAGACACAGAGAGAGTTAAAATTAAAGAAACACTAATTTGGGATTCAGTGTGTTCTTTAAGCAGCTAAAAGAGATGCTGAAAACTTTCTCATCAAATTGCCAGTGATTTGTGTTAAAGATGAAGACATGGAGTCCTAATGGCAGACATTGAAGATGTGTCAGTGAAGTTATATAACAGAGACCTCAGATTTGAATTTAATTATGACTATGATTTTTACACTTAGAAACTCTGCCAAAATAGTTTGGTTTAGCAGTAATATTTTCCAAATCTGGGTAAAATGATATCGTTCGTACAGTGTCTTGTTGAGTCGTATTGGTGTTAGTGGTCTGCATCACCTGTGCAGACTACTGGGACAAGGACATATACCTCTCACTTCTGAGGATATCCTGCTGACCTGGGTTTAGGGTGGGACCCTGTGACTACTGAAGAATGACTTTCATGTCTAATCCCATTGAAAATTGGCACATTATAGCATATATGTAGTTTAAGCTCTGTTTCAAAAACATCGTGCACAGTGTTTAAAGCTTTAGCTTAACTGAACATCGGTGCAGTTGCATTTATTTAGTTCAGTAATTTGGAACTGCTGGCACAGGGCCCTCTGCAGGTCCCCGTGACTCGTGTGTTGGGGGAAGTGTGATTCAAGACATCAGCGTCCTCTCTCTCTCATTTTCTGAAACTCGTGTTTTGACTGTGGGCAAGTTTTCATGGCAGATTTAAAACAAATACTCTGTGATAATATTTGGAAGCTGGGTGCTGTCTAGCCTTACATAACTGGGATTAATATAAAGTTCGTGGACTTTCAGGCTATCCACTACATGTAATTTTGGAAAACTAGTTTAGTCTTCTTTGTGTTTTTAGGATTTAACTCTTGCGCTTCTAGTTATGTGCGTCTAAGCAACTAGCACTATTTAGAAAGAAATCTGTTGTTACTTACTAGTAAATTAACGTGGACCAAATTATATTAGGGCGTAAGTGCGAACGCCACTACACTCACAGATCACTTCAAGCTGTTTCAAAATACAGTTTCCTAGAAATGGGCCATACTTCTTTGATCTGTCTGCCTCATTCAGTGCTCCTGACAGCCACAACTTAACTCCCACCCTCACGTGAAATATAATCTATAGTTTAAATGGTCACAGTGACATGGGTGCTCTTGAGGGACCATCAGTACTGGACTGGTTTGTTAACAAAGCCAATTAAAATGAAATCTTCTGTCTTTTCCCTTGGAATGAGGTTATAGAATAATGTTTCTTCTTATTAGACTATGGAAGCCTGATCTACTAGACCCCACCAGTGGCACCTGTCCATTTGACTTAACCAGGTGTTTCCACTGTTTCTGCTTTCCTCAAATTCTGTTGAGTGCACAAAAAAAATTAGTTAATACTTGTGCAGCAGTTTTATCCGCCAGAATACTAGCTGTAAGAAAGCAAAAACACATAGGAAAAGCCTATAGTTTCTACGCTCTCTTTGGACTTGGCTTCGCAGCTTTCCAGCTCTTGGTGGTGGTGAGTCTCGCACAATGGGCTACATCCAACTTTCTGTCACCAGAAGAACGGAGTACACATTATTCCAGAATTCCTCCTAGAAAGAAATGTCAGCCTGGAATGGCCTTGAATTAAAAATGTAAACAAAAACTGAAGGGGTGTGTAAAAGACATACCAAATAGTATTGTATAGTCCTCTTGACTAGTTTCCCAAGTGTTTAAGCCGTCATGACATCCTCTAATCCACTGGACTGCATCATCTGTGTGGTGACATATCCCGTTTTCATGGCCTCACCACGCGGAGAGAAGTTCTTTTGGAATGCAGGATATTTTAACCATTTCTTGAGGTCTTGATTTACCCATCTCACGACACTTTGATTTGTCACTAGCTCCAGGGCTTAGCAATTAGTAGCCAGGATCTATGCTCCCCACCAGGTGGCAACACTAGACTCTGACTTGTGGGCTAAGTGCAGCCTGTTCAGTGGGCCAGTATAGCTACCTCCACCCTCCTTCATGGGCCTCTTAATGTATCTGGGGTGATTTCTTATGCGTTTTAAGGCCTTGCAAGGAGCTGCTGGGATGTGTGATTTTGTGGCTGACACAATTCAGGTTTGATTGTTGGCATAGCAGAATATTTCTTCAATGGTGCTTCAGATCCCTGCTTTATTATAGATAAGGGACTTCTTTAACTTGGAAAATCTTAAGAGGAAAACAAAAACTCAGAGATTATTCTGACATATCAGGCATGAAAATAAGCAACCTTTCATATGTTACTGCACATCTAAAGAGGCAAATAGGCAAGAGCTACAGAATGGTAGAAAACTACAATAATGCAAAATACAAAGTATTTTAATTTTGCTTTTACTTATGGAGACTTGGAAAGATTAAATCATACCAGAATAAAGATTCTCCTCAGCTACAATTCCAGATTCCATGCTATGCCAATTATATTATGTAACCCTACCATAAAAACAACTTAAAGATTTGCTGAGGTCTACTGAAGTAGCCACAGTGTTCTGGAGTGCTTAAATAGTCTTTTCAGGGAGACAGGAAAATCAGTGGCTGCTGAACTTAATTTTTTAATGAGGAAAATGATGTCATCTATTGTGAGGTTTCGAGGGATTCCATGAAAGCCCTAACATGTATTTATGCAAATGTGTATATATATGTATACACACATATACAATATTTATTACTATCTCAGTCTGTTTTTCTGTTGCTGTGACAAAATACTGGAGACTGTTGACTTTATAGGAATAGCTAAAGTGGCTCTTGTTTCTGGAGGCTGGAAAGTTTAATCGCATTGTTTGGGCCATTGCTGAGGGCCATTATTATGACATAACATCTTGGAGGATATCATGGCTATACCTAGCAATAGCGCTATGTTCAATCTCTCTTCTTTTTTTTAAAGTCACTGCTGCTTTCAAGGGGTCCGTGATGGGGTTATCTTCATGACCTCATCTAACCCTAGTCTGCTTCCCCAGCCTCCATGTCCAAATAAAGCTGACATAGGAACTAAGGAAGATTTCAACGTGGGACACACTCAAGTGCACTTACATCTAGCAAAATACAGACATAAATGCAGGATAGCTAAAATCTCAGTAATATTTTCTTTACCTTAAACTATAATGGACCCAATCCCATGAATTTATAATTGTTTTTTCTTACCTGCTTAAAACTTCAAAGAATCTGTGTCACTTCTGATCTCCTGATGTTTGTTTTACAAAAACAAAACAAGGACATAAATGTGTATTTTATATTATAGGAATTGGGCAAATGAAGACGTGTTTTGCCTGTGCCCATGATCTTAGTGATTTGGAATTATTTTAGAGTGCTTGTTTCCTTCCCCGCTGTGGTGTGCAGAGCAATCCAGATGGCTAATACGTAAACAACGGGAACTGTGCTTGCTCAGATCTCATAGGAGCGCACAGGCTCCCAGTCCCAGGACATGTGTTTCTTGTCTCGCGTTTTACCTTCACGCACACTTGTGCTTTCATTTTCTTCACGTTACATGGTCTTCACCCTTCTTACGATGGGGTAGAGACTGCCAAGCCTGTCTGGCACTATTAACGCCTTGCACCATTCAGTACTCTTGTAAAACTGTGTAACAAGCGGCGTTCAATTTTCCCTTTTAGAATGCATTCTTGATTCATTTTTTTTCTGTCATTATTCTATTCTCAAAATTAATCCATCTACACCTGCTGAGGCGGCTCAGCAGATAAAGGCACTTGCCGTCTCAGCCGATGACCCGAGTTCAGTTCCCAGAACCTGTAGCAGGAGGAGAAAATCGACTCCCGGAAGTCGTTCTCAGAGCTCCACGTGCACTCTGTGGCACGGAAATCCCCCCAACATAGATTTTTAATGAAAAAAAAAATTTAAAGTAATAAGTCTAAGTTTGAAGAGGAGAGACTGAAACCACAGACTCTGCAGCGGCGCTTGGATTCTGCTTATCGGTGCAAGTAAATATTTGACCTCAGACAGTTTCCTAAGTCTCCTCGCTCAGGAAATGGAATAAAAGGACGCAAAACACATAGCTCATTGAGCACAGAGCCTGGCACATTGTGAGCACTGTCGCTGTTCTCATTAACATATTTTAGGGGGAAAAAGGCTCACAGTTGTAAAAGCAGTGTTCGGAAGTAAATCCGCAGGCCGTTTTGGAGTTTCACGCAGGTCCTCTAGAAGGACTCGCCATGAGCAAACAGTACGCAGCTGTCATTGTATGACATCAGGGTTCACAGCCATCCTCTCACCGAACCTCCGATGGCCCGAGGAAAGCCTCTTGTGGCTCCTGTGTGGATTCTTTATTGGCCCTTGCTACATGGTGACCGTGTTGGAACGGGATGCTGCCAGTCCATGCATGCTGCTCTCTCTGAGGAGAAAGACAAACTATGGTCCAGGCCAGCTCTGGCCCTGCCCTAGACATTACATATAACCTTCTTTACAGCCCCGTGGGCTAGGCCATTGCCTAATTCCTCACACTATGCACTTACTGTTGCTGAGTTAAATGTCGGCAAATATAATTTTTCCATATGTATTGGCTTAAGCTGGGCATGCATCTCATACTTGTAATCTTAGCACTTGGGCCTGACATAGTAGAACTGGCAAGAGTTCAAGATTAGCCTGGTCTATATATTGAGTTCAAGGCCTGCCTGGGCTGCCCAAGTGAGACCCTGGCTCAAAAAAAAAAAAAAAAAAAAAAAAAAAAAAAAAAAAAAAAAGTAGAGTAAAAAAAAAAAAAAACAAGCAATTGTACTTAAGTAGCCAATAGAACAGATAAATGTAATTAACTTAGATTGCCTTGGAAATTTAGCACACATGGTGGTATCTGTATGGTTATAATGGAGAGAGAGAGAGAGGATTTGAAGGATTAGTTTCATACATTAGCCTGTATATCTGATAATGAGATTCAGACATTTCTTTTCCAAAATGCTTGTGTGTGTATGTGTTTGCATGTGCACGCATGTGTGTCTGCCTCTGTCTGTTGGCATGTGTATATAGATTCATGAAAAGCCTGGTACTGACCAAGGTTGTGCTGTTTGGATGGAGTTTAAAGGGCTGTAGTGGTACAAGTAATTTGCATATAAGCCAGGTCATTGGGCACCAGTACAGCTGCCTGATTGATCCAGACATCTTCTTTCCAATTGCTTTACAATGTGTTCCACTTGAAGTCTGTGGAAGAAATAACTAAAGGGTCTTGGTTAATGTCTTTCATTTAGAAAAAAAAAAAAGGTAGAATTCAAGCTAGACCACCTCCGTAGGGCACATGCTAATTACACTGAAAGCTCCATTAGTAGTCTTCTGCTCAACATCCTTGAACTCTCTTCCGTGATTTGCAGAGTGCAGTTTTATGCATATAATCATTTGATTCCTTCTCACTTAACGTACAGCGTCGCTTCTGAGGTGAGGAAAAGCTAAGCATAAAATTGCAAATCTCTGCAGTCTAAAATAGAGACTTTCATTCGGACGGAAATTGATTCTTTACTCTTTTGTTCGTTGCTGCTTGATGGCAGGATCAGCATTGTCTCCTAAAGCCTGAAATAGATCTGATAAAGTACAAAGTGAAATCTTTTCCCTCCTTGTCGTTCCCAGCCTCGGAGGGCACACCATTTATAGTTCCAGTGTGACTAAGTCGTAGATTTTTCTGTCTGTTTGCTCGTGCAAATGTGTAGATGACTTCCTGGAAAAAATCAAAGATCACATTCTTGAGTGAGGAGTCGTGCTGTTCGAGAACAATAAAGTTTGCTATTGTCAGTATGCAAAAGGGAGCAATGTTAATAACATTGACAAGTGACTTTTTATAAATTACTGGTTGCAATAGGGGTGAAGTCAAAGGCCGTTAGTGACGTGATTTGTCTTTCGTTTCCTGTACCATCCTGTGTCCTCAGCTAATTTTTTTTTTTTTACAAAGAATGCAGTATTCAAGTCCGAGTCCTCTAAATTAAACTGAGTCCATCCCAAACTGACAAACTAAACCTCTTTAAAATTCCTTGTTGCAATGAAGACAGTGGAGGACCATCCACCCTCTTTGTTGACCTGGTTTGGTTGTTGTCCGTGAACCTCTTAGATGACTCTGTAGGCTTATGTGGTGAGGTTCTGCGGTTGTTCATGGAGATTCCTGTTTCCCGGAAATGTAACACTGGTTTGGCATTTGATACTGAAGTTGTTGTGGCTAGTGGGACCGCAGAGAGGTCTGTACATGTCCAGCTAACTCTCTCTGAAGTTTACTTACCTGATTTGTGTGTGTTTTCTGTCCACATTACACTTGTACTGACAACAATAGCTTCCATGATAGATACAGATTGAATATGCTCTCATGGTATCTTTATATGAAATATTTGTTCAGAAGATAATTTAGAAACACTATGGCATGTAAGACTATTGAGCACTCAGCTGATCGATCCTATGGGAGGCAATTCAGTGTGAGACTATTTTAATTTAAATCCAAGGGTTTTATTTCAGATAATGGCTAAAATTAATGATATTTTCTCCAGAGTAGTTTTGTTACATCTTCTATCATTCACCTTTAACATTTTATTCAAATTTGATTTTAAAAAATTATGTAGCCGTTTCACTGAAGGATGACTTTGTGCACCGTTTGTTCTTCAGAAATTTAGATTTTGTGTTTTTCCACTAGATGTCTACTCAAGACAAAGAAGTTGAATACTGCCACGGGCCATGCTTAGGTTATCACTTTGGACACTCAGGGCCGAAATCCCTCTGCCACCTACGTGTGTAATTGAGAAATTATAGTCAAAGGAGGCTGCCCCAGTGAGGAGTCTCAAGGTCAACACCTGAGAGCTTAGCACATGCCAGTCATGCAGTGGACTTGGGCCCTGAGTAGCCACGGGCCAGCAGCATTTTCACAGGCCAGGTCAGGAGAGTAATGAGGATAGTCAAGTGCCTTGATAGAGTTGGTGCACAGCAGCAGCCCCAGACATGAACTTACAAAAGCAATACCCAGTCGTTCTATAAATTTAAAGCAAAGTACGGGCAACATGAGAAAGCATACATCATCGCTAATTTCAAGCGGTAGGGTAAGTGCTGTAAGAATCTGCTGTGTTGTCTTGCTCGGCATTTCTCCTCGCTGCAGTATGATTGCTATGAGCCTACTTTGGTGCTGCTGAGGGATCTGTGTGGCGATAGCAGCACACACATATACGAAAACATTTCAAGGAAAGTTGGGATCATGCCAACATGCCACGCATGCCTGCTTTTAAGAGACAACATACTGAGACCTTTTGATATCCGTAGCAGTAATTGTGTTTTACCTCGTTGAATTAAGTGCATTTGTTTCATTTCTGCGAGGGGAAACATGTTACTATTTTGTTCTTTCTCTGTAGGAAGAATGTTTCTTGAACTTAGAGGCTCCAATATCGAGAGTGTGTGGCTATGACACCCCATTTCCTCACATTTTTGAGCCATTTTATATCCCGGACAAATGGAAGTGCTATGACGCCCTTCGCAAGATGATCAACTACTGACCAGAGAGGTAGGTGTTGCCTTCTGTTACAGATGTGTACAGATGTGTACAGGTGGCGTTTGCACCGTTACCCAGCATCAGCTGCCACCTGTGTCTTCTATTTTGGTGAACAGTAACTCTCATAGCAAAGCGTTTTACTTCATAAAGATGCTCAAACTTCTGCTAGCATGTTTACACCCAGTAGACATGTGTCAAGAGTAGTAAGATCTTTAGGCGGCATCAGCGTGCTGGTATTAAATAATCAGATACACTGTCTTCTACTCTAGTCCCAGTTTTCCCCTTCATGTTGTATTGTTCCAGCTTTTTTTAAAATTGCTTATGTAGAAATGTAATTTCTGTTTCTTGAAAAGGGACCCTCACAGATCAGACTATAATATGTTATAATTTATAACATGTTATAATTTATAATATGTTATCATTTGTAATATGTTAAATGACACTCAGAAGTTTATCTTCATGTTATCCAGAAAACTTTTCTTTCTTTTTTTTTCTTTTTTTAACGAGAAAGCCTATTTAGTATAGAGAAATTTTTACTAAGAAATAAACAAATCGAAAGAAAAAAAAAACCTGGCATTACTGCTATTTGCAGAATCTTTTTTGACAAGTGAATGTTTTAATTGGTAGGAGGGAGGGCTTGTTTGTTTGGTTTTGAAACAAGATCTAATTCCAGCTCAGGCTGGCCTTCAATTCTCCTATCATCCTGCCTCTGCCTCCCAAGTGCTGGACTCACAGGCGTGTGCCGCCACACCCAGCTTGTGAGTGTCTTGTGAAAGCTGGATGAGAGGTTCTATTTGTTCACAGTGTTTTCTAAGTTGGACTTACCAAGCCTGTCAGCAGTCCTGTTCTAGGAAGAAGAAAAAAAGAATATTGCTAAGAATTATTTGGTTTCCAAGTTTTTAATATAGAAGTTGCCAACACCGACACCCTGCTTTTAATGTGTTCCAAAATGAGGAGATGAGAGATTGGCGAATTTATATTTTAATATCTTAGTTGTCCAGAAAGTAATAATAATGCACTTTGAAAGACCAAGATTTTTCAGAAGATAAAAGGAAAATAAATTCGGCATGGTGGCAACAGCCTTTTCCTGTTATAATACGGAATGATGCAATTCTTAAATTCTGTTCGTGGGTTACAGAGCTGGCTTGTAGAAGATCATAGAAAGCATTTATGTAAATAACGTCCCCTTTTGTTACTACATTCCCACAATCTCCACAGTCTCATAGCTGTGTTTTGAGACTATTGTTACAGATGTCAATTAGAGGTATTGACTACACAGCCCTGTCGGTACAGAGTCTGCATTTCTGATGTCATCAAAGTATTGGGTTCTGTGGTCAGTGGCCCCTAGGGCTTTTTGGAGATCTTTCTCCTCTCTAGGAGAGTCTCTCCATGGACTCTGTGCTGGAAAATCAAGGAAATGTGGCCATCTGACTTACTGCTAGTTTTAAAATATTTTAAAATAAATTTTGTTGTCTTTAAATTCGGCTTGCGCATACTATTTTAAATGTAAAAAAAATTGTTAGCCAATGCCAACAATGTGATAAAGGAATAAAATGGTTTTTCTGTGTTGAAAGTTAAATATATTACTAAAGAAAGTAAGTATGCACGGAGCTAAGAATGCTTATAATTGTTACTGGTTTCTTTTACAGAAAACCTGGAAGATTATGACTAGATATGGAGATATTTTTCTGAACTTTTTTTATAAATCCGTAGACATCTTTCTTCTTACATATAATTTTATGAAATGAACTATGATGGATATTGGCTGAAGAGCTGCAAATCACTTGTTGTATTAATATGAGTGGATGGGGGGGAATTGAGTGTGATAAGAGCTCCATGGGCGGCCTTCTGATTGTTTCATAACTATAAATATTGGGTCGTATTGTATTCAATAAAGCAAAATCACATTGCCTTCAAATTGTGTGTGTCTTCTTCAGTTGGTTAAAAAGGATTCTCATTGCAGAATAATGGGTTGTTAACTTGCTAACTGAATTTGAGTTAAAGTAAAATATTTATTCTAGAAATGCTGACGTTTCCTCTTTATTGTATTTGGTTTAATTCTTTATGGTCAAGATGGTTTTGAGTTGGCAAAACTTTTGGAATGTGTTTCTCCATCGCTCCGTCTTGGTGGAACAAGGGTACTTGCGGACCTGGCTCCGCTAGGCTAGAGGGATTGAATCATCTCTATATTATTTCCTTACTCAGTAGAGCATACTTCTGTTTACTATAACATTGTTAAGCTCTAGCTACAATTGTGGGTGTTTCCCCTGCCCCAAGAGTTTGCAAAACAAATTCTATATCTATTTCTGTGTAGATAAGAGAAAAATATTAGCAAGCAGTGATGGCTTCTGCCAGGTGGACCCTTTCCTGGGGATACTGGCTGGGCCTCATTTTGCCTTCTCTGCCCTTCTTCATAGTTCTAGAAGATCTGAAAACAGCATCAGGAATTCCCCACAGAGCCATTACCCTGGCCCTGCTCTTGGAAACTGAGCAGTTTGACTCTCCTTCCCTTACATGGTCCCCAAACAACTGCCCCATTCAAGTTTTGGTAGAAAGATCCATGACAAAGCAGCAAAACTGGATTCTCCTGTTTCGAAAACTGAATATTTCCTTATAATTACAGATATGTATTTTTCTTTAGGACTGTAATTGTAAAGGCTGCACCCTAGTTTTTTTTCCCCAATAATTGGAGAATGCCACAGAAGGTAACTGGTAGATTGTCACTAACTTGGAGGCAGATTAAGGCGCTCTACCACAGGTTCTGCGCAACGGACCAGCACTTTGTTAGGTTTGAAAACAAAGCCCTTTCCTTGGGTTAAAAATAGAAAGCCCTGTGCAGATAAGATGGGAAGAGATGCTGGTTGTCAGCCACAGTTTGGAAAAGAGCAAGTCCAGTTGGCTTGCTGAGCAGGACATTCTGAGTTTAAGATGCCAAAACTGTCTAGACCTTGGCTTTGCTCTTTATTCTCCCACAGGCTCAAGAGTAGGCCTCCTCTATTCCCCTGGTCCAGCAGAACAAGATCCATGCCACAGTCAGCCACTTCTTGCCTAAGTACATCCTATGAGAACAGGATGTCTCCAGTTGAACTTGTTTCTTCAGTTGATGCTTCTTGGCATTACGTGAACCTGTTTATTAGTAGTCACTTTGCTACCATGTCTTTTAATACTAATTTCTCTACTTATTGGTATTTGAGGATTTTCCCTTAGCTACTTAAGATTTAATTTCTTCTAACTTTCTTTTAGAAATGGAAAGTACAGGATGAGTCTGGGGACAATCTGTGTACTAAGTGCGGTATCTGAGAATAACCAATCCTCTAGTTAGCCTGGCAGGCCCTAGCTGTAACAGATAATACTCAATATGAAGCTCAAAACAAACACATCTATATTGTAGGGATAGGCTGCTCAATCATTCCTGGCCTCCCAGACCTTAATAATCACACAGAAACTATATTAATTACAACGCTGATTGCCTATTAGCTCAGTCTTCTTATTAGCTAACTCTTACATCTTAAATTAACCCATTTCTATTCATCTGTGTATCAACATGAGGCTGTGGCTTACTAGTAAGGATCCAGCATCTGACTCCTTTGGCAACTACATGGCATCTCTCTCACTCCACCTACCTTCTATCTATATCTCTTCCAGCCTGGCTATATTCTGCCCTACTATAGGCCAAAACAGCTTCTTTATTAACCAATGGTAGTTAATTTGTAGCATACAGAGGGGGATCCCACATAACTATGTAACTGCAAAAAAAACACTTTTTTTTTTTAATAAAACAAATGTTCTATGTTGTACAAATAAGGAAAATGGTGTTAAGACAGCACTTGGGGTAGTAAACAAATGTCCATCTAATCTCCCACTACTGTAGACTGATCTTATGCATAAGTCTGCTCCCTGTGACAGCATGGATATATATGTTAGTTTAACTTCCCATAGTTCCAATTGCTCTAGTTTTTTTTAAAAAATATAATATCCTATTGCATGCATTTCAGACACTGGGCCCAGAGGTCTCTCAGCTGGAACTGACATAGACACCTCTTTCCTGAAGACTAGCTTTTATGGAAGTAGAAGGCACCATGCAAGCTCCTAAAGGAGAAAAGCAATCAACAGTCTTATCCTATGATCCACAACAGCAGCCATCGTGGAACAGTAACCCCCAAGGGTGTAATGGTGGCACGCATACCTTGGTAGTAATCAACAGCTCTCTATTTGGACTTAAGACCTGCTTGTGCTAGGTATGGGAAGCCTAGCCAACTACCCAGGGCTAGTTAAGTCATGGATCTTGGCGAACCTACATCTGCCACTTAACTAAACAAGCAAACATCCTAACTACATTTTAAATGTTCTCAATATTTGCCCAATCACCCAGAGATAAGCGTAGCCATTACGCTCATTAAAGAAACTTCTCTTTGTAACAGATGAAGACTAATATAAGATGAAACTACAGTTAATCAAAATGTAGAGTTGTAGAAGTGTAGTTCCAACTGACAGACACACACACACACACACACACACAACAATTAAGGAAAAGAGAGGCCATGAATTTCAAAGAGAGCAAGGAAATGATATAATTATAATCTCAGAAAATTAGAAATATATAATACAAATGCTTTACAAAACTGATAGAGACAGTGTAGGTGAACAGACCTGTGTACATTAGGCCAGGGACCTAAGGGAAAACTAAGTGCTATTGTTCTACTGAAGGAACATAGCAATAAAATTACTCCTAATGACATTCTGCTATACTCATAGATCCATGCCTTGCCCAGCTGTCATCAGAGGTACTTCTTCCCCCAGCAAAGGGGAAAAAAATACAGAGATTCACAGCAGGCATTATACAGACAGTGAGAGACCTTGAAACCCTCAGCCCTAATGTTTCTATCCAATCCCTCTCCTCAGGGTTTAGAGGTGGCTGGAAGAATGTAAAATCTAGCAGGGATGGAGGGCACCAGGGAAACAAGGCCTTCTCTATAGAGTGGGATCGAGGCACTTATGGATTCTGAGAAACTAGGGCAGCATGCACAGGGTCAGCATGCGTGTGCACCAGATGGGGTCCTTGAGCCAAAAGAAGTAGACACATGCCCCCAGCCCTAACCCAGAAGCTATTTCCAATTGACAACCACTACTTGCAAATGAAACAATTAGTATTCTGCAAGGGAGTCACCGTGGAGAAACACACTACTCTTAAGGGTAGGCCCGTGCCCCGCAGTGGGTGCCCCAAAATAACTGAATCAACACCTTTGGAGACTCTTTGTCTTTATTATTGTGTTGGGGCTTTTGCCTTTTCTTTAACCTTACAGGTCCCTTGCTTCCAGTTTTGTGTTTTTATGGGATTCCTGTGTGTATGAGCATGTGTGTGTCTGTGTCTATGTGTTTCTTCTGCTTTTTCTCCAACCCTTTTCCTTTTGCTTGTTTTATCCTATTCCTATTGGTTTCGTTTTGTTTTATCTTATGTTTTATTATTGTCACTTAGATGCCGCTTTGTTTTCTAACGGAGACAGAAAGGGAGATAGATCTGGGGAGGTGGGGAGGAACGGGGAGGAGTTGCAGGAGGGTACACTGTAATTAGAATGTATTGTGTGGAAAAAAGTCCACTTTCAGTAAAAGAAAAGCAAACCACAAACAGAATTTAAACCAGTATATTATTTTACACATCATTGCATCCTTTATAGTTTATTAATTTTCCATAAATTTATAGTGGGTATGTGAACTGGGCCAGTGTTGGGCAGCAGTTATTCCTTGTTGGAGGGAAGCTTGATAAAACAGAGGATGTTCTAAGGGGAGGTGAAACACCCCATCCTGCAGGGCAGCTGCTTAAGACATTGGATATTCCATATGGAGGAGGGGAGGTGGAACATTCCATCCCGCAGGGAAGCCTATTAAGCCCAGAGGCATAACATACATAACTCAGAGGCTTTAGAAATCCCTGAAACTGACCAGATTCCTTTAGCCCCACCCCCACACCAGGCATATATAAACAGTAAGAATTATTGAGAAATACTCTTAGATTATCCGAGCTACCTAGAAGAAACTCAAGCTGCGAAAGAGGCTCAAACCAACTGAATTACTTAGAAAAGTTACTCTCCAACTTGTTCAGATGCCTCAGGTTGCAGTGTGCTTCATGCTTCTAGGTCTTATGAGCTGTCACTCAAGCTAGGGTCACCCAGCTATCTCTGTGTTATCTCTGTTGTTCCTGTAAGTAACCCCTCACCCATACTCAGATAACCCAAATATAATGTATTGGTTCACTAAACTAGACATTAGCAGGATCTTTACTTTGGTCTGTTCGTTCTCTCTCTGGAGCGAGTAGATATTTCTTCATGTTGTCCCAGGAGTTGAGTTGAGTTGCACAGCAGCCCCGGGCACTGGGTTACAGTTTAAAATGCAAAGTTAACAGAGCAGCAATCTCTATAAGAAAACACAACCAGTATTAAAAACAACAACAACAAAAAAGTACAAGAGAAAAAAGGGATGGGGGGATATAAAGAAAGGCCACAGGAAATAATAGGACAATGGATGGAATCGGATACACCCCTGGTTAATCAGGAAGAACTTAGGTTGGGTTAAGAAACAAAACCCATTTAAAGGCTGCTTATCTGGTAAAGTCTTCATGAAAGTTGATGTAGAAAGGTTAAAACGTTGACATAGAATACTGGGGGGTTGGCTCAGCTCGTGATGTGCTGTCGGCAAGAACGAAGACCCAAGTTTGATCCTTGTACCCATGTAGAAATATGGGCATGCTGATGAGGCTGATAGAGGAGGCTGCCTGAGGTTGCTTGGCCTGCCAGTCTCACTGAATCTCAGAGAGCTCCAGGTTCAGTGAGAGACTGTCTCAAAACATGGGGGAGAGGGAGGGAAACTGCCTCATGTTGACCTCTGGCTCCTACATGCATGTGCATATGGGAACATGCATGCACACATGCACACACATTTAGTACAGAAAATATAAAATACAAGTAAGGTGAAAAATTTCAACAAAATTCATAATAATCAAAATAGATAAAGAAAATATATTTTCAGTATTGACACAAAAAATATACCACAGTGAAGGTGTGACAGTTAAATCCTTTATATTCTAAAAGGGTAACATTAAAAAATTAAGAAAGACATAAATACTGAAGGTCTGGCCAGAAGACGGTCAGAAGAAAACATTGTGCGCGAATTTTAGTTAGATAAGTAAAAGGTTGGGTTGGTAAATCTGCGTAGTTAAGCTGCAGCTAAAGCGTTTAATCACACCCCAAGGCACAAAGAAAAGTAGCACTATGCTCCCCAAAGGAAAACTTATGAAAAAGCACCTTATTTTCTCACCACATCCCGAATTAGTAGCAAATAGTCCAGCTTCTTGGAAATAATAAAGCTCCCAGCTTAGTAACTGTGAAACCAGAACGGAAATGGAAAGCAGTTACCAGATCTTTAGAGTGTTCGCTCACAGATGGGTCAGCTGAGATTTGGGGCCAGGAAATCCATAGGCTTGAAATTTTTCAAATAGAAAACTGGGAATCATAAGACTTGGAAAATAAAGAACAAAGAAGAACACAGAGAAAGAAAAGCTAAAAGAAATCTCCAATGAGGAATATAAAGTGAATTTTTTTCACTTTATTTTATCCTATGATGATAAAGTTATTCTATTGTAATCGTGGGTATGTGCATCTAAGGCCTCCATAATGCCATGAATACTTATACTGCCTGGGTTCTTTCTTTACGGGCGAGGGAATACTTTTGCAAAACTGAGTAGTTTTGCCAGACTAGGTCTTCATTACTAGAGTATCATACCCCACTGCTTTAATCAAACGACTTACCAGGGCATTGGTTTGCTAAAAATTCTTTCATTTCTTGATGGGGGTTCTGCTTGGACTAAAAGCTCTCACCATAGTCACTGACTATAAAGAGAATAATTGATTCAGAACTGTTTTCTTGGGCTTAAAGACAGGGGACAGCTCAGTTTATACCATGTTTGCTGTGTAAGCATGCGGATTCGAGTTCAGCCCTCGGAATCTGTGTAAAACCAAAGTCTGGCATGGTGGCACCCGGGCGGAATTCCATTGCAGAGGAGGTGGGTGGTCAAGGTTTACCAGCCTGCCAAACTAGCCTACTGAACTTGTGTCAGACCCCTGGGGAATGAAATCCAAGTGTGGCCTCTGACCTCTACACACAGGCACATCTATGAACGCGTGCGTGCGCGCACACACACACACACAGATACACACACACACACACACTTTTTTTTTTTTTTTTGATCATTGGATTTATCCCGTTCCTCCAGACCCAGGAGTTTTATGGGTTTCAGAAGGGCAGAGTCTACAGTATGACCTTGCTGCTGCTGGTTCCACAGAAGCCTGGAGTGGCCTAGAATCATGCCAGGTTCTCTGGGTGTTACTGGACGAATAGGAGTGGAAATGCAAGTGAGCGCCCAAGTAGCACTTGACTCCTTTGTGCTTAAAGTGCACAATCAATTTAATATTTTGACATTGTGTCTTTTCCCAGAGCACTTGCCCCTAATTCCATCAGAAGAATGAAACTGTTAGTTCCTCATTTGGAATTCTGAGACCCTAAGTGTTTTGGATTTCAAAACTTTAGGAGATTGAAATATTTTCATAAACAGGAGATATCTTATAGCAGGGAATATAAATTGCAACACAATATTCATTTACATTTCATATGCACCTCACACACAAAGCCTAAAGTAATTTACACAGTATTTTTAGCGGTCTGGTGAGTAAAAATATGTCCACTGAGCCCTCAAATAGCAAAGGCACCAGGACCCTTGTCATGCAGGAGGACAGCCCATGCTTACCGTGGCCTCACTATCTTTGCTGATTCTCAATTTATAAATACAGTGATTCATGAGTTATTGAAACAAGTGATAGAGATATGACATGCCACTAATACAGTGAACAGCGCGTGTTCAGGCTACCTCGTCAGTGCGGCACCAGACTCCATTGGCTGCTGAACCACAGCATCCTTCAGGCCCCACCGAGATGCTCCCTTGGAAATCCCCGGGAGATGGACCCTGTTTCTCTCTGTTTCCAGTCTGTTTTGTCAGATAGATTTAGAAGTGTATTTGTTATATTCAAGAGCTAGTTCCAGGACCGGCTCCAAAGCTGCAGAGAAACCCTTTCTCGAAAAACAACAACAAAAAAGAAGTATATTTGTTAAAGGGCTCTGAGACAACACTGTGTTAAAAGTGTGTATGTATGACCAGCCCCGATTAAATGTTTTTCTGTATTAGAATTGCAGTTGTCACGGTGTCTCTTCACAGCAGTTAGAAACCCTAAGACAGATCCTTACAGCTTAAACTTTCAACTTGGCATCTTTTATCTGTCCATTCATCACGAGACACAGGTGGTTGATTGCTGAGCGCAGTCATTGTAAAACAGGTTTCTTCAAACAAAGGAATAGTAAAAAGTTACTCTGGAAAAAAAAGTGCTTATGTATGTGGGCAAAACAGAATATTCAAAACGGTTCTGGTAAGAGGCTTGTGGTGGCTTCAATAAGTTGTCCCCCATTGTCTTAGGCATATGAGTGCCTGCTCCCCAGTTGGTAATGGTATTTGTGGAGACTTCAGAGGTGTGGCCTTGGAGGAGAAATGGCCTGCATTGGGGCAGGATTTGAGAGTTTAAAGACAAGCTGTTTCTAGTTTGCACTCTGCTTCCTGCTTGTGATTCAAGATGTGAGCCCTCAGCTTCCTGCTTCTGCCACTAAGCCTTTACACCCTGATCGTAGATTCTTATCCTCCTGGAACTAAAAGTCAAATAAACTCTTCCATAAATTGCCTTGGGGTGAAAGCTGTACTGTAGTGAGCAAGAGTAGTGGGGCAAGGTGGCACCTGTCACACTCCAGTGACAGGGCAAGGGGGCAGCTGTCACAATCTAGGCTGGCTCCTCTTCTACCAGGATCACCCAGAAGTGTTCCATGCTTATGTTCTCTGAGGGGTCACATCAAGGTCTTTGTAATAAGTCCTCATTACCTTCGTTCAAGTTGGGCTTCTGTAGCTTGCAGCCGAGAGCATCCTGATTCAACAACCATCCTGGTAATTCAACACACATTGAAACTGAAGAGGGAAACCCACGTGTTTTCAATAATGTACATTTGGGGAAATCCTCCACTGTTGGGATTAGTTTTGTCTTGTGCTTAATTTTCTTTTTTGTATCTATGACACACAAATTAGCTGCAGATACCCTGTTAATGTTGAGAGTCTTCGCCATCAAATAAGTGAATTCAGACTGGTGAGCGTGAATTCAGACTGGTGAGCGTGAATTCAGACTGGTGAGCGTGAAGCAGCCTTCCAATCTGCCTACAGGTGAGCTAGCTGTAGGGACAGATTTTTTTTTTTTTTTAAGTACCACTTATTGCTAACAATGGGTCTTAACTTCTCTCTGCATAAAGGAAGGCTGGGAAGATAAACTGTGCTGTGTAAGTTTTACACTCGGTGCTGGGAACACAGGCTCTTCTTTGTTCTCCAACATTCTGAAATCCTCATTTAAAAATTAAAGACATTGGGGTGAGGCCACGGTAAGCATGAGCTAGCCTCACATGGTTTTTCCCACTGAGATCTGTCCCCAAAGCTGGCTAACTCCTCAAGGGTTTTTCCACAGTTATTTGGGGGAATTTCAAGCCCTGGCATCTGAGAAAGATGTACGGAGTTCATGCTTCCCTCTGGTTCCAACTGTCTTCAGAAATATACACTATCTGCAGCTACAGAGGACAGACACCTCATGTCACTCCTGCCACAAGGTCCCCTGCAGTGCGGTGCCCTGAAGCAGCCCTCCAATCTGCCTACAGGATGCGCTTGATTGACACTAGGTCTTGCAGGGTTTGTGGAGGTCTCCAGAACAGAAGAGAATCCATTCTCTTCCCATGGAGGTAAAGGGCTCCCAAATAGTGAACTGCGCTTCCCCAAAGACCTCACTGGTATTTGCTCATAGAGTTGTATGTCATGACCATTAAGTAGCTTGTCACCTAATTGTATCAGAACCTCTATCTCTGGGGCACAGGTACTGGTACTGGGCTGAGCTTGGGTTCCAGCTCCCTTTTTTTGGAGAAGAGACTTCTCCATGGGACTCCTTCATCCTAGAAGCCAGCTTGGTCCTACAACAAAGACCCAACTTAACATAATCCCCTAGGGAAAGAACTCAGGCCTATTCAGTTTATTTCCTGTTATTGTGTGCACAGCAAAATTTCATATAGATTATGGAACAACTGCTTGGAAGAAAAAAATAGAACAGTGGTGTTCTGTGATTCATGATGTAGACACGTGGTCGGATATGATGCAGAATTTGCAAGTAATGATTATGGAAATTATGTGGAAGCATGGAATCCCTGGTCATTATGTATCTCTAGGTGGAAGAAAATCGGGCTTCAAAATTATATGTGTATATTGATTATAACTGCTATTTCTTGCGATTATAGTAATTATTACTTATGACTTTCCTTGTAAAGGAATCCTGAGAGCACAGCAGCTGTGCTGGAGGACATACATGAGCAATTCCACACTCAGACGTAATTCAGTTGTTAGCACGTATGTTACTAATAAAATGGAGTAACTCCTAATATATACTTTACCCAATATTGCCGAATTTTTCCATTGCATAGTTTTTCTGTTCTTGAAGGGAGCTGACAGTGAATACCAGCACTAGGGAATCTTTTTGTTTTCCTTGTGTTTTTTTTTTTTTTCAAAAATAGTAAATAAAACACAATAGTTTTCTTACTCTCACGTGCAGACACACACCCACAGAGGTCTGCTAGAGAAACTCAGAAGGGAGAGTCCTAGAGGAAATTCACCTTCTATAGACTACTAAAGCCGAGGCTGTGGAAGTTTGGCCCATTCTACTCAGATGCAAATGTTCATTATTTAAGAACACCGCATAAGGAAAAGGCCACACTCATAGTTATTAATTGAATGGCTCCCGAGTCTTCTTAAAAATACCGTGCTAATTACTTAAAAATTCTTGTCCATGGAAATTTTCACCTCAGAGCAAAAGATGGCTGTCCAAAGGTCAGGTCTCACCCACCAAGGTTCCCAGCCAGATTGATGGACTGCCGAGTCTTTCCAGGTGCCTGGCTATTAACTGGTAAGGGAGAAGGGGCAGGAGCTGGTAGTGGATAAGAGGACTCTGAAAGGGGGCTCAGTGCTACTCAGCCCTGATCATGTGTCCAATGAGCGATCTTTATGCCCTCAATCTTTCATTCTGAATTAGACTTAGCTTCAGCTGTATCGTGTGATCGCTTTTACAAGGTAGTAATTATAACTCCCTTTGAATGAAGTGAAAATTAAATAAGATGGTGTCTCCAGGAGCCTCCCTTAAAGAGCCTGTGACTCTGTGCCGGGTTTCTCACATGATAGTGTCATCATCTTTGTGCGTCATCCGTTCCCAGCAGGAAGAAGTCCTGATATACTCATCACCGTGGGCACAGTAGGCAACAATGGGCCTTCCTATGACAGTGATTATGGTTTGAATGGAATAAAACAAGTTGGGAAATCAACCTTAGAGCTGAGGGCCAGCTGTGAGTAAAGTTAGCATACTGATGTTTTACACCTTGCTCTGCAGTCATCCCTTTTTTATTCGAAGAAATGGATGACTAGGTGAACTTTCCGCTGTGCAGACGAGAAGTCCACTCGTGTTGGTTTCAGGAAGGTGGAATTTGTTCTAAAAAACCCGATTCTAGGAAGAACTTTAAGCACGATAAAGGAGAAAGTCACCGTGGAATGTTTCTGCTCTCTCCCTCTCTGTCCTTCCCTCCAGCTCTTGGACCTTCCGTGTCTCCTCTGCACTGCAAGCCAACTTCATTCTTGTCCCTCTGCCGACTGCTTCTCAAGTCACTCACTCTGCTCTTTGAAGAATGGTTTTCGTACTCTGTTTCCTATCATGAACAAGCTCAGTATGTGTCTATCTAATTGCAGGTTTTCCACAGTGAGAATAATGGGCCTAATGGATCCAGCTTAGGTCAGGCTCCTTGTCCTGGTCCAGGGCTGGAACCAGAAATAGATGTAGGTATATTGGCATGGGGAAGACTGGAGAGAGGTGGTGTCTCCACAAAGGATGCTTGTCAAGTCACTTTCCCCGAAAGAGGTAGTTGTTTCTTCTTAAGAAAGTGTTTTATCCAGTCTTACCAATGAAGGCCAAGATGAACTGTGGCTCACCTGCTCTTTAGAAGACTATTTATAAGGAAAACAATTGGTGCTGGCAATAGGAGTTCGTCTCTGTTCCTTTTCTTTCATCAAACAGGGTACTCATTCCCACGAGACACAGTACTTACTCTTTACTTCAGGAAAATTCTTTGAATGGTCATTAAGAAACAGCCAGCTAACAAAGCCATTGCACGGCAAGACTGGAAAATCGAGCCTTTGTTACAGTGAGGCTTAGAAGCTGAAAGCAAGCTGAACTGGGTGAGTTTGTGTCTCTAGGATGCTTCTCCTCTGCACACAGATCACACGACCTGGATACAAATGGGAAGAAAAGAGGGGCCCAGCTTGTCGACAATATCAAGCCCCTGGCTTGTTAGGGGTTTAGAGTGGCTCTACAGAGCAAACCCACAGAATGTGCACGGGGGTCTTAGGTGACGCACAATGAAAGCAGTTCTTCTCTAATCTACTGTAAATTTATTTAGTTATCACAGTAGGCTGAGCCTTTTCTGGGTTGCTTTGAAATGTGTCTCTGAATCAGGGAGAAGTCACAGGTGATTCCAAAGCCTGAGACGCACTCCAGCGAAGCCTGTCTGGAGGCACTGGGAGCAGCAACTCTCGCCATCTTCTCTCTGATGCCCAACTCCATCTTATTTTCCTGTTTCTTTAGCTTTTTGTGATTTCACTTTTAATCCCTAGAGAAGAGAATCAAGTCTCATTTTGCCTCAGAGTGACCCTAAGTTCCCAGTCCCTGACTCAGTCTCTGTATTGTTGGCAGAAGACCAGAGATTGTATCACAGAAAGCATGCTGATGTTTTTCTCTGCAAGGGATCATGGGAACTGCTATGTGATGATGCTCACTGAGTTGTGCAGTTGACGCCATTGATGTTTCCATCCTGCTGCCATGCAGCCGCAGAGAACAGCTATCCTGATAAGAATCATATTGGGTCAACATTGTCCCACTTCTAGGATGACACAGCTATCAGGGCTGCCAAGTGAAGTTTCAGGAGCTCACACTGCCTTGTATGGAGGGACACCTTCTCTTAGGATGATCCACAGAAGTGAAAGTATTGAGTAGATGCTGGAACCCAAGATTGACATTTATTCTGAAGAAAAGGACAGAAATTCCTTCCTACAGACTGGGAGACAAGCTGTATCGGATGCAAGAAAATGATATCAGGTGGCCTGGAGTTTTAAGCATTTTTTCTTACAAAGGTTGGAGGTGAGTCTAAAAGTTTGAAAAAGTGCCAAGTATTGGAAACTGTGATGTAAACCATGAGTCCTGTTCCTTTCTATAAATTTCCTCACATCCAATGGAAGTTGAATTATCCAAAAGATGTGCCTTTAGATGTAAGTTTAAATAAAGTACCTCTACAGAAGATGAAAATTCTATGTAATTTCATATAATTAAATGTAGCTATTTTGTCACGCTACAATTTTCTGCTCTGCTCCGTATGTCTACAATTTTGACGTTCGTCATGGGCTTGGGTGGCTCATTTCTGTGCAGGCTAACACATTTATGGGGTGCAGATGGTAATTAGTCTTACTCACAACCAAACAAGATGTCCCCAGTTCCCAGTCCGATGGCACTTGAAAAAAAAATAGCAAAGAAAACAGGGAATGTTCCTCAGTCCAAGCACAAACAGTGATGGTTCCACAAAGGTCGCTGTTTTGTCCATCCGTCCTGCCCTCTCTTCTCCACCCATCCTTCAATAAAAATTTGTTTGAGCTTCTTGACGTGAGCATCTTTGGAAGGCTGCACTTGGCACCCTCTTCTGAAAGTTAATATTTCTTACTACAAGCAACAGTATTTCCAAGAATGTTTTATTAGCAAACATTCATTTTCTTCTCTCTTTTTTTTACAGAATGACAAAGCCTGAAGTCATATTGTTTGTTTCTTCTTATTCCCGTTCTCCCAGACACACAATATTTTTGAGTTGTTTAGACTTTCTGTGTAGAAACTATTCATGTGCTAAGATCTGTGAGGTCAGAAAAGCTGAGCCCATTCCATGAGCATTGTATGGACTTTATCAGTATAAACATTACACTGGGCCAGGGACCAATGAAATTACAGAAATGTAGACAAGGTTAA
This sequence comes from Alexandromys fortis, assembly GCF_014885135.2. NCBI lineage: Eukaryota > Metazoa > Chordata > Mammalia > Rodentia > Cricetidae > Alexandromys > Alexandromys fortis. The sequence goes on from NW_026067900.1 coordinate 16,883,947, forward strand.
ATTTTATACTTTCTAAGACACAGTCCTTTGAGATTGAAACACAGTTGCACCTTAACACTTTCCTTTAAAATGTCCTTGGTTTTCTTAAGTCTAAGTTGATCCACACTAAAAATATCAATTGATTAGCAGTGTAAAATCCATATTAACATGGAAAATTGTGTAGTGGCTTATGAGTGGCACACTTGTGCAACTCCAAGATTTTGTGGTTTGGCACTGCTCCTAAAGACAGTCTCCCTTATGTTCTTCTGAGATGACCTTGGCTGATATTGAACTCACTATGTGAACCATGCAGGCCCTCAGGCTGACAGAGATCCACCTGTTCTGCCTTCCGAGTGTGGGGGTTAAAGGCATGTGCCACCATGCCTGGCGAAGTACTGAAGTTCTTTATTCCATGGATAGGGAGACATGGGTGGTGGGGTAAACAGCAGCAACAGTTCACACATACTTGATCTTGCCCACAACACTCTTTAGAAAATTTAAAATAACAGATGAACACCCCAAGATGGTGTTCTACAACCCACCAACCTTCCCTCCTTCCCCCTCCATTCCCTTCTCCCCTCCTCTCTGTTGACATGATTGTATAATTCATGTGAATAGGGTTTGAACAGTAGGTGTTACTTGCATATATATATTTTCTCTTATAATCAAATATGTAATTATCCTAATTTTGATTTCTAGTAGGAGCCACAATGGCAGGGAAAACACCTAACCAGCATTCTGAAAAACATGACAAACAGCAAGGCTCTGGGATAGACTACTGGAATACAAGAGGTTTGTAGAGCTGACCAGATCATTGACTCTGGCCTTGCTGTTGGCTAGGGAAAGGGCACTGATGGATGTGGACAGGGTGGAGATCTGTTTCTCCCTTGAATCAGGTTATTAAGCAAGAGAAGCTAATGAAAGGACAGCTCTCCTGATCTCTGATTTTTTTATCTTTAAAATAGGGTGACATAGTTCAGGCTGGTCTCAAACTTGCTGTATAGTCAAACATGACTTTTAACTCCTGATCCCCCTGCCTCTACATTCTAAGTGCTGGGATTACAGGGATGACCTACTATGCCTGACACCCAGATTTTTCAAGTAATTTTGAGGCAAGTATTATCATGCATGTCAAATGAGTTTCCCAGACTATCTCAGATGTAAATAACAATCTTTCCCTCAATGTTTTTTTTTTCTTTAAATCTGTTGGCTCCAACTTATACCAGAGTGAATAAGCTGGTTCATTTGTCAAGAGCATCAAATTCTGTGGCTTTCAGCTGAGATGAAATCCCATCTTGTTCACACTGTAGAAAGAGCCTCCTGATCATGGCAGCCAGTGCTGGCAATTCATAGAAACAAACTTGCTCCCGCTCTGGCTTTGCCTGTGCAATCAGTAAACCTGCTGAAAGGCCAAGCCACATCCAGGAATTAGTTCTGAGTAGGAGGCTATAATATGACACTTTGGGAAACATTTGAAAATCTAATGAGCTCCATACAAACGGTATTAGTTTTTAGGTATAATCACTCAAAGATGTCTCAGAGTTGGTGCCGTTTGTGTTTTTGTTAGTGCAGGGTGTGCTTTGGTTTTCTGCAAGCCAGTTTCACTCTCTAGACTAATGCCTTAACCGTGAGCCTCGGATCATAAAGGCAGGAATTTCCCTTTGCTCTGGCTCTGAGCTTTTTACTTATTAGCAGCTAATGAAGCAGCGGTTGTAGACTCTAGTCCCATATGGGCCAGTTGGCCTCGGGTTAAGAGACACTTTTTCATGACACAGACGGAATTCCCGTTTCTAGGCTGCAACAGGCAGCTGTCTATCATAGGGTACAATAAGATCTCAAGGTCAGACTGAAGGTGTTTTGTGTCTTATGGCCTACAACTACACCTGGAAATAAGACCAAAACTGCCTTAGTGCCAAGAATAGCCTGCTGTGGTGTTCACTAACATATTTGGCAGCATTTTTCCTTAATGATAAAGAAAATTCTAAACAAAAATCAAAAAGAAAGGAGAAAAATTAGAAGGCTCTGCTCAAGTTTACTACCTATCCTAAAGGGAGGTTTTGTTCTGCATAGATTGTTTTGCTCAAGATTTTAAGTATTAGTCTTGGTTTTCATGTGTCTTTTTGTTTTGTAATGGAACTTATACCCAGGACTTTGTGCATGCTAGGCAGGTGCTCTACCATTGAACTGTGTACCACCAGCCTGAGCTCTCCTTTCTAACAATCACATTTCATCCTGACACACAGTGGAAAGTAAGGTGCACACATCATCTCCAGGGGCTTGTCAGTCTGCCCAGCAGCTTCTGATGGTGGAAATTACCCCTTAGGAACTCACCTTCTCTCTGTGCATCCCTTGACCTTCTGAAACCTGGCTTCCCACTAGTGACTCTTCACATACTCTGTTTTTCAAGACAGCTGGTGCCCACTGAGCCTCCACATTCATCATACTTCTTCAGTCCTCAGTCATTGGCATCAAGAAGGGCAGACTTGGGATGTGAGCAATGGCCTTAGAGTCCTAGTCTTCTGCCGGTTGGGAGGACAAACATGGAAAGTCCTGCCTTCCACCTCAGGAACCGAGCTGTGTTTGCACAATCTGTGCTAATAACCCTCCCTGGACTGACTCCATGATTGGGAGCCCAGAGTAAATTCGAAGCACAAATGCTTCTGCTAAAATGCATTCAGTGTTCCCACTAAAAATAATGCTTCTCCTCCTTTCTTTCTCCACTTGTCTTGGCAGCATTTTATTTGCTATTTAACATCCTTCTAAATAAGAAAACAATTAAAATTGCAAATTACTAGTATGGATTTTGGATTATGCTGTTGTATTACAATGTCAGCTTTAAATTCAAATTCTAAAATATTCAATTCAGAAACCTCTTACTGTATACCTCACAAAGTCTTGTATGTTCTACTCCTACCAGAACAGATGAACACTGTACTTTTCATATGTATATATTATACAGGTGTTAATTGATATGCACATGCACAACCAACAATGTAGCTAGCTTATTGATGAGTATGGAAGATTAGGAGGAAAAGAGCCTAGGACTGCCCTGCTCTCTGTTCCATTACTGTCTCTTTCTAAGTGTTTTTGCTACTATAAAGGAGCAACTCGACTTAAGAGAAAGGTTTTGGTTTTCTTGCCATTCTTCTCTTACAACTGACTTTGCTCTGACAAGCACCTGCAAACTGAACAGTAACATGGCCTCTCAAGGCCATTAGTCTTTTCCTTTCTCTTCCCTTACTCAGTTTAAAATAGAAAACATTTGTATTGTGTTGTATCATTGCTACCTTCCCACACAGTGAATTCACTAGAAGTTTAAGCTTGAAACATTATGAGTGTGCGTCAGCACCCGACTAGGGAGGCAAGAATGGCAGATGTGCGTATAGGTGATTCTTTTCCTCACAGACTCGCCCCATCGTATCATGCAACTTTACTTACAAAGCACAGACTCAAGAATACAGTTATTAAGCCTTCTAGACTTGTAGCCATCACTACAGCTAGTCTCCCATTACTATAAAAGATGCACAAGATGCTTAATTGATAAAAAGAAGAAGGTCATTTGGGCTCATAGGTCTGAAGCTTCCAGTTCACGATCAAGACGCTTTGCATTTGTCCTGTTTCAAGGCGGGAGTTCCTAGAGGGAACGGTGGCCTTAGAAACACTGCTTACCTTATCAACTAGACAACAAAATACAGCATAAATAAGTTCTGGAGAACTACAGTGCCTTGTCAAAGTACAGCCCCAATGACTTAGGGACCTACGAGAAAGGGCTTACCTCTCAAGCATTCTACTCTGCCCCAGTAGTGCCACTTGGGCACCAAGCCTTTAACACATGAAAATTGGGGAACCTCTTAACATTGTGTGTCATCCCTGGCTCCAGAGGGTCATGTCTGTATCACAGTGCAAAGGGCATTCACTCCATCTCTGAGAGTTACCCAACATTCGAACTGCCATCTGTCCGAGACTCAAGGGGACTCAGCTGAGAGCCATTGGGAAGATGCAGAAGAAAGCTGAATGCTTATAAAAGTCAATGGCAGCACACAGGAAACAGGAAAAGTAGGACAAGCTCAGAGCAAGACCAAAACAGCAAGGCAGATTACATTGTGAAGTTCCATGTCCAGCATCTGGACACACTGTACCAGATGTGGGCTCTCAAAGGCTTGGGCAGCTCTGCTTTACAGCCATGGAGACAGGGCACTTAAGAGGCTTGAGATTGTTTTGCCTGTTGTCTACACTTTCCTTTGTGAATGTTGAGTGTTTCTGGCTCCTTTTTCATTCCAGGGTCTCCACTGCAGCTTTGGCGGTTTGCAGGGATTCTGTTATGACAGCACATTTCCTGACATCCATATGCTCTTCTGGAAGCTTCCAAGCCCCGCAAATCTTGCATTTTTTATGACTGTCAATCCTCATGACTTGAACAGTGCCATGAGATGCCATTTGTAGCTGGGCCTTTTCAAATGATGACTCAGTAGTCTCTAACTGCCTTGCCTATCTACATATTATAAGGAATCATAGTTACAACAATGATCCCATTATGGGCGACCAGCTTTTTGTATTAGTCAGCTTACAGTTACTATAACAAAAGACTTGCAACTATAAGCTTACAAAAAGAAAAGGTTTACTTCAGGTCCTGATTCCACAGGTTCCAGTGTGTGTGGTCAAGTAGTCTCACTGCTTTGGCTCCTGGAGCAGCAACATATGGAAGGAGTGTGTGCTAGGGAAAAAAAACAAACAAACACTTACCTTACTATCCAGAAGACAAAAAGAAAAAGAAAGTGTGTGTGTGTGTGTATCCCATAATCCTATTTAACTCTTTAAGATGTGTTCTCAATGTCCTAAATTCCTCTTATATGCACCACTCTCACCTCCCAATGCCATCAAGGCTGAGTCTTGAACACATACACTGTTGAAGGACACCCAAAGCACAGCAGAACTGCAGAGCCCTGATGAGCACAGAGCCTTGCGTGGCAGCGGTTCACACTCATGAAGCTGTCCCTGAACTCACTGTGGCTGCTTAGTTTCACCCCATCCACCTAGCAGCAGCCACGGGCAGCTCTATCAGCATCTTCCCCCTAGATTCCATTTACCTTTATGAAGTAAACTCACACTCGTTTTGCTCCCAAGGTTTCCCCAGTCTCTGACGATCTTATTGCATGTTGAACACATTTTAATACATACCAGGTCTGAAATAAAACTTGCCATTCCCCCCCTCCCCAAATCTATTCTTCCTGGTTTAGTTTCTGGAACCAAAATCCTCTGTCACTGGGGTCACAGACATCAGGATGCTGATATTATATACAATAATTGCTGAGTACCCTGGTTTATTGGCCACACTGAAAAATCTGCCTGGAGCCACAAATTTCTACGATTCATTCTTAATCAGTTCAAAGTTGAGATATGATGTAAATTTCCCATGCCCTGTCTCATTGATCATACCTTTTAAAAAATATTCTTTTTAATTGTATGTCTGTGAGGGGGGAGGGGGGGAGGGAGGGAGAGAGAGAGAGGTAGAGAAAGTGTAGGGTTGTATACCGAAGTACAGGTGCCTGCAGAGGGCAGTAGAGGGCACTGGATATCCTGGAGCTGGATAGGCAGTGGGAACAGCTTGATGTGTGCATCCTGGCCACTGAACTTGGGTCCTCTGGAAGAGCAACAAGTGCTCCCCACTGAGCCATCTCTCCATCTAGGTCCTGATCATACGCTTTCAAATTATTTTTTATGATAATCTTTAAGATACTGGACAGAGGCAGGGAATAAAAGTGAAATTTAACTCCACTTCTACCCAATGCTGACCAAAAACCGTGTAAAAGGAAAAGCATTGATATTAGTAGCTAATGGATTCTTTCAATCATCCACAAATATGCAGTTGTATTTTTATTTTCTTTTCCCTTTCTCCTTCCCAGTTCTTTTCTCTCTCCATATATGTGTACTTTCCTAAGACTTTAACCCAGGGCCTTACACTCAGTCTGTGTTAAGGCCACGTTGGCTACTGCTGTGTTTGTATCCTGTAAGTACTGTTAAAGTTGACAGACTTTAATTATGGTGTCTTGATATTTCCACTGCTTACTACTTCTGGTTAAACCATAAGTACAGTGGCAGTATTTGTGGTATTTTTCTGGCACTTTTAATTTAAAATAGGAACTAGGAAAACCCAAAGGGTATTAAAAAAAACCGTGATAAAAATAAAGACAAACAGAGTTTATGAAGAAAGAGAGGGGCTTAGGGAATTGTGCGCCTCAGGGTGCTATTTAGTTTACATTAAAGTGAGGTTTATGTTGGTTATTATTTGGGGATCACCTTCCAGGTCAGATTCTCAAATCTTTGTTTTAGGCTTGGCATTATGGAAACACCAACACTGCTGTCCTGGCTGGCTAGGCCCATTCAGTCACTCACTGCCTGTAACACCAAAGAAGTATTTTCCTTTTTTCAGATGGCTCAGACACTGAAAACAGTGGACTGCTTGTAATATAAATCCAAAGACATACCAAAATAGGATACCCCGCCCGAGTGGCCCAGAAAGTGTTATGTCCAAGAAATAAAAATCCAGCTTAGAATCCATGATGAACTTCTCCATCCAACTGCTCTTGGGTAGAAATGAAAGTACTATTTTAAATAAAACTTGATTCTAGACTTTTCTATGTTTTAAAAAAGTGGTAATTATTATAATAATGTAACTCAAAAGCGATCTCTTTCATAGCACTATTTTAAATACTACTAACAGTTCAGGGACATTGCATTAGACAACATCAAAGCCAAACAAGTAGTATGTTGATCAATCAAAGATTACTTTGATTTTCGTGGTACACTTGATACATTTAAAGTTTAAAGCAGAAGTAAAATGAGCAACTCCAACCTTCAAAAGATAAACCGTTTTGAGGCAACAAGAATATATGCATATGAGTAGTGAAGGGAGGACACAGCATAAAATGTAGCTTTGCAAAAGAGAGCGATTAGAGACGGAAGAAACTGGAGCCCTCTGTAGGGAGAGAGAGTGAGTGAGAGAGCGAGAACAAGAGCAAGAATGAGATTGAGCGAGCAGCAAGCAAGCAAGACGAAGGGGAGTGGGAGCCTTCTCTCTTTGGAAGGTGGTGAGGACCATTGCAAGATAAGATATGCAAGAAGCTTCAGATATTGATGATTCTGTATATTATTTCATGGTTCTTTAGCTTTGAAAACACATGCCAGTTGCAGAGGTAGGACTATGAGGAGCAATGAAGACTTGGGGCATATGCCATTACAAAGGGACTTACTAACTTTGAAGAGTAGCTTGTCTTTAAGAAGTTGCTTCTTGAGGGGAATGAGATGCTGAGGGGATAAGAGAAACATATCTGTGTCCTCTAAATTTTAAATGTACATTTGTTTTCCAACATTGAATAAGAGGAGCCCTGTGTAGATAGAAGTTTTTATCTTGTATAATATTTTCATTTGAGCATATTAATTAAATCATCTTGTTGGTGGACAGTTTCATACATACATATGATGTTTTCTGACCACTCTTACCTCCATACTCTCTATATTCTTCCTCCCAGCCCTATCAACTCCTCTCTGATCTCTATCAGTCCCTTTCCCAGATTCATGACTTTTGGGTTGGTTTTGTGGTCTATTTACTATACTCAGGACCATCTCCATTAGAGCTTGGTTGGGTCACCAGTGGGAACACAGTTGGAAGGCAATGATCCCCCTCTTCCTGTACCTATCGATAGTAAATAGCTATAAGGGGTGGGACCTTCTCAAACTTATGGTATTCTCCAGAGTATGAAATTTAAAAATATATATAATTAATATGTTCTTATTTCATTACTTTGTTTTTGATGTCATAAGAATCCTTTGCCAAAACAAGGTAATAAACTATTCCTTCTGCGTTTTCCTAAAAGGTTTAATTAAGTGCTTCCATCTCCATCTTGATTCTGCTTTGAGTTAATTTTTCTGTACTATGTGAGGCTGTAGGATGAGGCTGTCCCCTACTGTGTGTAGCTTTCGAGTTGACCAGCACTGTATATTTTACCACTGCATGACCGGAGCACACTTGTCAAACATCAGCTGGCCCTGGAGGTGTGGACGTGAAGTTCTGTTGTTCCTTGTTAGGGGCAAGCTTCTGAATTCAGTTTGATTCCCTGCTCCATATCAGACCCTTACGCCAGCATCATAAGCTGTGAATACTCTGCTTTGTTGTCAGTTCTGAAACCAGAATGTTTAAGGACCCTGCTTTTGCTCTTCTCTGAAGGTGTCTGCTGCCACAGTTCAATTCCTGGAACCACAAGGAGAAAGCCATGGTAACAGAGAGCCAACTCCTGCAAGCTAGCCTCTGACCACCACATGGCCATGATGCATGCGTCATCTCACACACTAAAATAGATGTAAAGAATTAAGAAGTTATTCTGAGCCTCTTGCAGTACAATCAGATTTTAGGATAAGCTTGTCATTTTCACAAAGCAATTAGCTATGATGTTGACGTGGACTGCATCTCAGTTTGAGGAGTGTTTCATCTTAACAAGGTTAAGGCTAGAAGTTCTTGTACATGGGAATTTTCCATTGCTTTGCTACTTACTTAGCTTTTGTCTCAATGTTTTACAGGGTTCAAACTATTTTCCCTCCAGTGGCAAACTTATTTCTAATAATTTCACTATTTTAATGCTCCAGCCCCTTCCATGCCCCCTCTCTCCCACTCATCCCATACCCCCTCTCAAATCGATAGCCTCTTTTGCTTTGATTATGAAAAGTAAATAGTTGAATCTAAAAAAGATTATGTTGAGGTAACCCAGACTCAGAAGGACAAACACCACATGCTTTTTCTCATTTACAGTTCCTAGCTCCAAGTCTTCAGATGTAAGTAGATAACAGAGTTTTTGCAGAAACCAGGAAAGTAAAAGGATTTGCTTTTAGGTTTATGTGTACATATGCGTACAATAATGAATGTGTGTGTGCCATGTGTTGTGTGCAAGTGCCTGAGGAGGCTTATAGTGGAGTTTCAAGTGGTTTAGCTGCTCACAGTAGGTGCTGGGAATCAAATGTGTGTCCTCAGCAAGAACATTAAGCCTTCTTAATGACTGAGACATCTTGCCAATTCTAGGATTTTACTTTTGTGACTGCAAAGTATTCCATTATATATATGTACCTTTCTTTATGTCCTTACATGTTAATTGACACTTTATCTATTCCTATTTCTTAAAAATTGTGGATATCAGTTCAGTACACATAAGAGTACAGCTATCTTAGTCACACGTTGATTTAATTTCCTTTATACTATACCTAGTAGTTGGAGTGTAGAGTCATATGGTAGTTCTGTTTTCCATAGTATTGATGTGGGATGTCCTTCTGGATATGTGTTGCTTTTATTGGTAAATGAATAAAGCTATTTCGGCCTATAAGATGACAGAATATAGCCAGGATGGAACAGATAGAGAGAGAGAGAGAGAGAGAGAGAGAGAGAGAGAGAGAGAGAGAGAGAGAGAGAAGACGGAGTTAGGAAGATGTCATATAGCTGCCAAAGGAGACAGATGCCCCCAGAATCTTACTGATGGGTCACAACCTTGTGGCAATACACAGATTAATAGATATAGCATAATTTAAAATTTAAGAGTTAGTTAATAAGAAGCCTGAGCTAATAGGTCAAACACTGTTGCAATTAATATAGTGTCTGTGTGATTATTCAGGTCTGGGCAACCAGAAAATGACTGAGCAGTCTTCATTTACATATTATGAGGATCCTGAGTGATATTTTGCACATGACTGCATTAATTTGTATTTACACAAACAGTGTGTTAGGGTTCCTTGTGCTCCATAACCTCTATGTCTCTTTTTGGTAAAAACCTTTCTTACTGATTGGAAATCATTTCTTGTTGTGGTTTTGACCTGATGTGGGATTCTCCTCTGTATGCTGTGAATACCATTGGTTAATAAAGAAACTGGCTTGGCCTGATAGGGTAGAACAGAGCTGGGCAGGAAAAACTAAACTGAATGATGGGAGAAAGAAGGGTGGAGTCAGAGAGACTCCATGGAGCCATTGCCAGAGACAGACATGCTGAAACCTTGCTGGTAGGCCAAAGCTTCCTGGTAAAATTTTTCTTTTTAGTGTCCATCTTCATCTGGCAGCCATGTGGATCCGAACTACACACCTACTGGGTAGACTGGCTTAAAGGCCTAATCAGTACACAGCGCAGAAAGTCTCCCAAACCCACCCACTTAGCTTGCTTTTAAATAATATAGTTTCTGTGTGATTATTTCGGATCTGAGCTACCCAGTGGCCAGAAAACAAAACAAACATCCTCCTTATAACATTGACCTGTTATTTCCCTGATGTTGAGTAATGTTGAGTATATTACATAAACGCCTACTGGTATTTGTATGCCTTCTATTGAGGGAATTTGAGCTCATTGCCCATTTTTAGAAGAGGTTACTTTATTTACTGCTCTCAACTTTTCGGAGTTCTGGATTTTAACACTTTGTCATGTATATAGTCGACAAATACTTTCTTCCATTCTGTTGGTCATTTCTTTGACTCTTATTTCCTTTATGGTTTAATGTATGCTTCTGCTCTTGCTTGCCTTCGTTTTCTGTTCTTGCCAGTTTCGGTGTTCAAAAGCGTTCGTATGCTTTCTTCATGGAGTTTCATAGGTTCAAGTCTTCAGTTTAAGTCTGGTCTGTTTAGAGTTGATTATTGTAGCTGAAGAGAGTCAGAGCCCTTGTTTCACGCTGCTGAATGAAGATATCCACTGCTTCCTCAGAAATCCGTTCCTTTTTTACATTGTGTTCTTTGCATATTTGTTGAAAATCAGTTGGCTGTATGAAGTTGGTGGCTTATTTCTAAGCTCTCTCTTGTGTTACCCTGCTCTGCTGTTGTCTTTTTTATGCCAGTACCACGCTGTTTCAATTACTGAAGCATTCAGATTACTAAGAGTCCAGATGTGAGACACATTAAGTGATATCAGGAGATGCTCACACTTTTTGGGTTGGAGTCAAAGCTCTTCTAGAAGCCATTACATAAATAGCAATTACATAAATGCTTCAAGGATTCTCCACATGCCTAGGGTACAGTCACTATTGTGCATAGTGAAGTCTATCAGCTCATCAGTCACTTTTAAATATCTCACAGCTTAAACTTTTATGCTTATAGATTTGGTACATTTAAACCTTTTGTTTATGATATTAGGTATAGATATAAGGATTTTTCTCCCCTTGAAATATTTTCTACCATAGTCTCTCTTTTGAAAAATAATCTAATGATTTTGACCAGTTTGTACATTCATATGCACACCTCAAAAATCAAAAGGTGGGGAATTTTGGCACCTTTTTTCCTGTTCCTTACATCATAAACCATAAAGAGAGCTAATCCTGGACAGAGCTACTCCCAGGGAACATAGCTTATCTCCTCATTCTAAATGCCCAACACCATAGCTCGTCCTACACTGATGTGAGTGCACTGTAGGTTATTTTCAACATCCTATACTGAGAATAATTATTCTGTATTTACTTGAATAGGAAGTTTTTTTAAAAAATAATTTTGGTAGTGAGCCCACCATTTAACAGCCATACCATCTCTCCAGCCTATGATGGGAAAAACTACAGAAACAGCTGACCTGAGCTAGTGGGAACTCAGGGATTATAGACAAACAGCTCAAAAACCTGTATGGGACTGAACTAGACCCTCTGAATGTGGGTAACAGTTATGTGGCTTGATCTGTTGGGGGGAGGGAGGTGGCTGGCATTGGCACCAGGACCTATTCCAGGTGCATGAACTGGCTTTTTGGAGCCCATTCCCTATTGTGGAATACTTTACCCAATCGTAATATGGGGAGGATGAGGGAGGAGAGGCTTGCTCTTGCCTTAAATTGGTATGCCAGACCTTGTTGACTTCCCAAGGAAGCCCTTACCCCCTCTGAAGAGTGGATGGGGGATAGGAAGTGGGTGGAGGTATGGGAAAAGAGGAGGGAGGGGAAGCTGGGGCTGGTATGTATAATGAAAAGTAAGTTTTTAAAATAAAAATTATGAAGAAAAAAATTAAAAAGAAGGAATTTTTAAAAAAATATTTGAAAAATATTTTATCTGTTAATATTTTAACCAATACTTTTTATACCTTTATTTTTTCATTCATGAGTTCTTCCTTTAACATCTGGAAGTAAGCTTTTATTCTTTAGATTTTTTTTCCCCTGAGCTCACAAAAGGAACACAATGTTGTAGGGAGGAATGGCTGCCTGGCTAGCTTGCATTCGAAATAATCACACAGAAATTGTATTAATTAAATCACTGCCTGGCCCGTTATTTCTAGCCTCTTTTTGGCTAACTCTCACATCTTGATTTAACCCATTTTTAGCAATCTGTATAACACCACGAGGTTGTAGCTTACCGGGAACCATTCTAACCAGCGTTAGTCTCAGGTAAGAGCTTCATGGCATTTGCTACTCTGTTCTTCTTCCCAGCATTCAGTTTGGTTTACTCTACTTGTCTAAGTTCTGCCCTATCAAAAGGCCAAGGCAGTTTCTTTATTCAACCAATGAAAGCAACACACAGACAGAAGTACCTCCTACACCCATACAATGGATGGATTGTAGCAGAAAGGACAGAGCATATGGATGTGAGATTCAGTTGAGAATCTGGATGGGAAAAGCAATCCAGCTTTCTCTAAGTGTTTTCTTAGAGCAGCAACAGGAGTTTCAGTGCATATAGAGGGTAAAGGTGAGAGATTTGCTGAGTTTGGAAGATGTGGCCACCCACTTACCTGTTCTTGCTGGAGCCTGCACACGGCTATAGCAGAAAGCAAGAGGTAATGAATGCATTCCTCTGGGGGTAATGCAGTTCTGTGGAGACCTTAGCTCTGGAGTTCTGGCCTCCACTGTTATGAAAGAAAAGATGTCCATGGTTCTAAGCCACCAAGGCTATCTGGTTTGTTACAGCTGCTTCATGGTTCTGGCAAGAAGAATAACACTGTCGCTCTGCCTTTGAGTCTCAGCTGCCAATCTCAAGTTATAAAAGCTCAGAGTTAACTTATTAATGCCCAGTGTTATCTGGACATTGTTATTCTCATTATCTAATATTTTTTTTAAAAAGGTACCACAACCTTTTTCTATGCTGTAGTTATTTGTTTTAAAAAAGAATTTCTCAGGATGAGCCCCCTCCTTGTTGGTTGCTTTTTTGTTACCCAGTAAGCCATATTAGGGCACACCCCCACACACACAGTTTTCTCACTCCTCATTTTCCCATAGTTACCTCTTTTGTTTTTGTTTTATGGCTCCCTGTTCCCAGTTACTGCTAAGACTAATGTGAAGGAGTATCTTCCCTATTTCCTTTGAGGGACTTGTGGTTTCTAGTGTTGTATTTAAAATTTAGTCCATTTTGGCTTGGCTTTTAACATGATATAAGTGCCCATACTTTTCCTTATTAGCATGTGGATATCCAGATCTACCATAGTGTTTATTGAAGAAACTGTTTTATCCATTGTCAATTTTTTATTCTTCTTTCAAAAACTGCCAAAACATAGATATGCATTGTCTTATTTCAGGGGTTCCTTTCAAGTCCACTGGCCTATGTGTCTTTTCTAAAGTACAATACCAGATTTCCTGGGATGTTTGCAGTATAATTTATTAGAAAGTCAGGAGTCTGTAGCAATTTTTTGTCTGATGCAACCCTGTCTTGTTCATTTTACATCTTCCTGTGGTTTCCTGCAACTCTTAGCATTGCTTTTGTTGCCCTGTTGTGGTGTAAATGGCAGTGTATTGTAGATCCACCTTGATTAGCATGGATATTTTAACAATATTGATAGTTTTACACATGAGCATGGTGAATCAATCCATTTATATTTGTCAACTTTAATTATTTGCATCAGTGTTTTTAATTTTTTTTAATTTAAAAATTGTTTGCCTCCTTAATTAAGTTTATACACAGTATTTAACATTTGGATGCTATTATAAGTGGGACTGTTTTATTAATTTCTTTTAAAAATTTAAATTTAATTTATTATTTGTGTGTGCACATGTACATGCAGTAGTGCATATGTGAAGGTCAGAAGACAGCCCTCAGAAGACCACCCTTGTCCTTCCCTTCCACTTGGGTTCCGTAATGAAGGCTAGTCAGGCATGAGCTGTGTGCATCTTACCCACTGTGCCATGTTGCTGGCCTTATCTTCTTTTTCATACAGTTAATGGTAGTGTATGGAAATAAAACTTTTTGTAAGTTGAGTTTATGCCCTGCAATTTCCCTCTATTCTTAACTCTACCAGATTAAAAACAAAATTCATCTATTTCTTTTCCATCCTGGCTGAAGCCTCCCCCAATCCTCCCATCCCAGTCCCCCCTCCTGTTCCCTCCTCCTGCTCCTACTCCCTGTTTCACTTCTCTTCAGTCTCCATCCAGGAAAAGGCAGGTCTCAGTAAAACATGGCATAGCAAGGCACAGTAAGCTTGATATGCCATGTAAGCACCTCCCCGTGTATTAAGGCTCAACAAAGCGACCCAGTATGAAAAGTAGGGTCCCAAAAGCCAGTAAAAGAGTCAGCAACATCCTCTGCTCCCACTGTTAGAGAGTCCCACAAGAAGACCAAGTTACACAACTGTAACATATATGCGGAGTGCCTAGTCCCATGCAGGTTACCTGGTTGCCAATTCAGTCTCTCTGAGCTCCTATGAGCCCAGGTTAGTTGAATGTGTGAGTCGTCCCATGGTGTCCTTGACCCATCTGGCTCCTATAGTTCTTTCTCTGCCTCTGGAGGATTTGCAGACTCTTCCTGATGTTTGACTGTGGGTCTCTGCATCTGTCTCCATCAGTTGCTGCATGGTACCTCTCAAATGACAATTGGGTAAGGCACCAATCTGGTCACAAATTTTTTATTTTAAACTTTAGAGGCTCCTATATATAAGATTATGCTATCAGCAAAGAGACCATTTTATTTTATTTTCTATTCCAAAATTAACACTGTTAATTTCATTTTGGGGGCTAAGTGCTCTGGCTGCAAATTCTAGTATGGTGCTGAGTCGGAACAGCAGTGGACATCACTGTCAACATAGTCCTAGAGGGAAGATTTTCAGTCCTTCCCCATCACTGGTGTGAGCTGCGGACACCTCACATGTGGCTACAATCATTTTATGAGAGTACATCTCTTCTGTCAGTCCTGAATTTTTCTTTTAGATTTGTTGCCCTGAAGGGATGTCAGATTTGGTCATTATTGCTTGTATGCGATATTCCAGATGACAGTGTGGTAGCTTTTGTCCTCCCTCCTGTTAATGTTGCCTGCTGTGTTTATTGATTTATGTAACTTAGTAGTGCTGGGGGTTGAATTTAGAGCCTTGTACGTGACAGGCAAGTACTCAATTACTGCACTCGGCCCCAGCCCACAGGGTCAATTTATGGGTATATTGAGCTATCTTTGCACCTGAGAGATAAATTATGCTTCCTTATGCTGTATGAGCTTATGGATATATTGTTGAACTTGGCTTATTCGTGTTTTCTTGGGAGTATTTACATTTGTGTTCTTTTGTGATATTGGCCTTTAATTTTCATGCCTTATAAAGCCATCGTCTGGCTCTGGTATCACACTAATGCTGGCCTGGTATTAGGAATTTAAAGGTGGCTGCTCCTCTTAATTATTTTGAGAAGAGTGTGGTGAGGATTAGCATTAGATCTTCAAACACTGTTAGAATTCAGCAGTGAATTCAATAGGTCATAGGCCTTTCTCTGATGGGTGACTGTTTTTAATTTATTTTTTAACTTTCATTTTATATTCTGACCACAATTCTCCTCTACAACTCTCCTCCTGCCCACTCTGCCTCCTCTCCATCCCACCATATCCACTCTTCCCAATGGGTAAGAACTCTCATGGGGAGTCAACAAAGTTTGGCACATTAAGTTGGGGTAGGACCCTCCCCCCCATATTAAGACTGAACATGGCATCCCACCATAGGAAATGGGCTCCAGCAAGGTAGCTCATGCACCAGGGATGGATTCTGCTCCTGCTGACAGGTACTTCACAGATAGTCCAAGCTTCACCACTGTCTCCTATATGGAGAGCCTAGTTCAGCCCCAGGGAGACTCCATAGCTGTCAGTTTAGAGTTCATAAGTTTTCACGAGCTTGGTTCAACTGTCTCTGTAGATTTCTCCATCGTGACCTTGACCTCCCTTGCTCATACATTCCCTCTCCTCTTCAATTGGATTCCCAGAGGTTGGCCTGGTGCTTGGTTGTGGATCTAGGCATCTGGTTCTGTTAGTTGCTGGAAGAAGGCTTTATGATGATAGTTGGGGTAGTCACCAATCTAATTACAGGGGATGATCTATTTTTCCTTTTTCTTAGTTAGATGCAGGGTTTCCAGTTTTAATTATCTTTTTTAAAAGATAGACTCAGTTTGTTCACTTTTATTGTTTTTTTCTCTGTTTTATGTCTTTCAATGCTCATAATTATCCATTCATTTTCTTTGCTGGCATTGGCTGTAGTTTGGTTTATTTTCTCTAGTTCATTGAGGCATAAAGAGGCACTACATGAGACGTTGCTTTATTCTTTTCCAAAATTACATTTCTTAATTTGCGGGACTTTGGGTGCACACAGTTGGAAGTCACTGGATAACTTAATGAAGTTTGTTCTCTTTTTTATTGTGTTGGTCTGGGGATGGAATTTGGGTTCTCTGTCTTGGTGACAAGTCTCTTTAGCCATTAAGCCATCTCACCAGCCCACTTTTTCCTTTTTATGTAGATTCTTGTAATGTTTGCGGGAAAGGGAAACCCTCATTATTCATTGTGCGAATGCAAACTGGTGCAACCACTATGGAAAGCAGTATGGAGAATCCTCAAAAATCTAAAAAAATAAATAAATCTACCATATGACCCAGCTATACCACTCCTTGGCACATATATGCCCAAAGAACTTGACATTCTACTCCACAAATACTTGCTCAGCAAGGTTCATAGCTACCCTACTCACAATATCAAGGAAATCGAAGCAAAATAAATGTCCTTCCATTGCTGAATGGAAAAGGAAAATGTGGTATATATACACAATGGAATACTATAGCTGTGAGGAAAAACAAATTCATGAAATTTTCAGGTAAATGGATGAACTTGAACAGATTATTTTGAATGAGGAAATTCAGACCTGAAAGACAAACACTATATGGTCTCTCATCTGTGGTTTTTAACTCTAAATCCTCAGATGTAAGTATGCAACATGATGTAACCTTAGAACCCAGGCAAGTATAAAGAAACCATAGGTGGGGGAGTACCTGGGAGGTGAGTAGCACTATACAAGCAATATGAAGGGGGAAGTGAAATAATAGAGAGGGGATCCAACTGGATGGCAGAATGGAGGCCAATATAGAAGCAGAATGAGAGAGAAGAGATGAATAATATCAATGCTGTTTGGTAAAGTCTCAAAGAATCAGGTTATTTTATATTTACCTAAAATTATACACAACACATAACACACAAATACACACACACACACAAGTTAAGTCATTTCTACTGACAATGCTGTCCACAAGAACCATAAACTATCAAAACCCCAGTACCAGACCAGGCACAAGAAACGTCCTTTGAAATGGTAAGCCAAGGTAGACCATGTGGCTCCTAAAACAATATAGACTATAGAGGTCGAAGGTGGGCTCCTGTTGCTGAAAACAGTGTAACTAGGACATAAGACTCAGATGATTTGAGCTTTCAATCTAACCCGAAATCCTCTTTCCTTGATGTGGGAGTGTCATATATCAATCTGTTGATTTCATTGGTTAAGCAATAAAGAAACTCCTTGGCCCTGATAGGTTAAAACATAGGTGGGAGGAGTAAACAGACTAGAATGCTGGGAGAAAGAGGAAGTGAGCTCAGACTCGACAGCTCTGCTCTCTGGAGCAGAGGCCATGCTTCGCTCTCCCAGGCACACGCGATGAAACTCCGACCCAGGATGGAAGTAGGCTAGAATCTTCCAAGTAAGCACACCTTGGGGTGCTTACACAGATGATTAGAAATGGGCTAGTCCAGGTGCGAGAATTAGCCTAGAAGAGGCTAGATAGAAATGGGCCAAGCAGTGCTTAAATGAATACAGTTTGTGTGTTGTTATTTCGGGCATAAGATAGCAGGCAGCCGGGGTGCTGGGGATGCAGCTCTGCCGCTCCTATTACTACATTTCCTAACGTCTGGCTTCCATGTTTCTGGAAAATACAATGGCGCTGCCAAGGGACGGAAGCAATTAGACAGTCCTACCCTTCCGCAACACCTCTGAACCATGACAGTGATTAACAGGGCAATATATGTAGGTGCAATAAGTAGCATTCACAGTGGTAACCAATAGCTGTTTAGTTGAACTTAAGGTCTATTCATGCCTGGTACTGAAAACCTAGCCAGTTTCCCAAGGTAAGTATGTTCATTGTTCTTAGAAAAGAATCTATTTACACCACTTTGCTAGATCAGTATAATTCCTTAATATAGTTTAAATCTTATGCCTACAGAGAAATGTTACTACTACCCCTTATCAAAGAAGCTTTTCTTTACAGCATATGGAGACTATTACAGGAAATCACAGCTGGAAACAATGCAGAGATCAATGGACTGTGGGGAGCCCAGCCCCAACATACATCTACAACACAGCTCCTTCATCTATGGCTCAGGGAACATCATAGGAGAAGACTGAAAGGTTGAAATAGCCAGAATGCCAGGAAGTCTGCTGTGAAACTGTCTCTCCTAGAAATGGCTGCAAAAACCAAGATGAGAACAATGACAATATCAGTGTGGAATATTGGATTGTGGAAATAAGAACTGCAATGTTAACGTGGAATGAGAAAAATTTCATGGAGCCCCGCCACTAGAAAAAGAAGTACAGGCAGCTCTAGACTTCTAGGAGAAGGGCAAATAGCTTCTCCCATGGAGGAACCCCATTATTGGTTGTTGAGTGCAGAGTGGTCAGCCCTGAAATCATATATACACAGACAACACGATGAATTCATCAGGTTGTATTTACACATATGTGTGCATACATACTTACACATGCATGCATGTAACAATGATAAATAAAGAGAGACTATCAATTTAAAAAAGGGCATAGGTGGGGGTGGAGAGAGGAAAGAGAGGAGGGAAAGTAATATAATTCTATTTCAATTAAAACATATTCTAAAAAATAGACTTGTAAAATAATGTTTCCTTGAGGCCTTGACCCACTTATATTTAAAATAGTTACTGATAGAGATGGATGTTTTTTAGTTCCTGTATTTATGATTTCCTCTCTCTCTCTCTTCCTTTTTTTTTTTGTAGTGGTATTCTTTGAATTCATTTCTCTTATTTTTTGGTTGTGAGCCTAGCCTTTAACGGCTGAGGCATCTCCCCAGCTCAAGTTCCTTTCTCTTTATTTTCAATTGTGAGCTGAGCTTTTAATGGCTGAGCCCGAGTTCCTTTCTCTTTTATTTTTGGTCTCACTAAGTGACTTCCATGAGTTTTACAAAAAAAATTTCATAGCTATAAAAGCCTATTTTAAATTGATAATTTAATTTTGTTTGCAGATTTAAAAAACTCTAGAATTTTACATCTTAGATTCTCCCTCATTTTATGCCATTGTTTTCATAATTTACATGTCATTTTTTTTCCTTAACGAGCCTTCATTTTTGTGTATGTGTGCCATTGCACAATAGAAGTTGATTTCTCTCCTACTAATTCAGTGTTAATGCACTTTGCATTTGACAGCAGCAACTATCTTGTCAGCGACTTTTATGTGGTTAAAAAAAAAATAAAGACCAAAAGCACAGTCCTGAAATGGCTAACATTATAAGGTGCTGTTTCTTTAGTATATTCCTCCTCTTGAGTTGTGTAACTTGGTGAAGCCCATTAAGTCACAAAGTCACTCCGCTGTCTTCTCATTGTTCCAGGGCAGGCTAGTCCCCAATGAACAATTGCTTCATATTACCTGTTTTATGGGGTCCTTGGGTGTTCTATTCTTTTCTGGGTTTTCTTCTGCTTTGTCATAAGAATTCAATTCTTATTTGTGCAAATTTAAAGTAGTAGATACTAATTTATGGTTCATTTGTTCTTCCCCACCAAATACTTCATATAGGAAGTCTATCTGCCCTTAAAAATGTGGTGTGCCTAGCAATGAGCTTTTGCTTTGTGTCTGGCTGTCTCTCAGGAGTGTACAGTATCTGGAGGTAGGCAAAGGATACTCAGATTTAGAAATGGTTTTTCTATAGGAGAAGCAGATGATTTAGTTTCCTGGTTGACATCAATTCTGATACTAATTGTTAGCAATTCTGATGCATGGAGCAAAGTTAGCATCTCAGAAACTACAGCTCTATGAATTGCCTTTAGCTAGTGCTAATTCTTCTTACGTTGTGGATATCATCCAGGCTCTTCTACTTTATAGAGAATTTTCATTTTTTTCTCTTGCAGCTGTTAGTAAGAAGCTGAGCTAAGATGATTGGGGATTGCCATCTGGATTCCCTTAGAGCTCAAATTCATGTCCCATTAGTAAATATTCTTGTGGTTAACTTGAACCTTCAACCAGACACTGTGGTAAATTGGATAGAGGAGAGCTCAGAGAAGTTGGTCACTTGGAGAAGTTGGTCAATGGATACTGTGTTTCATTATTTTGGCTGAATGAGGTCTGGTGTATAGCACAATAGGGTGAACATAATTAGCAATAATGCAGCAAGACTCTTGTAGCAGACAGGACTGTGAGCAGAAACACTGTAAGAAAAACAGCAAGATTCCAGGTGTCGGATGGTTTGACCATGGCCTAATGTACACAAGTCAGGACAAGACATTGCGTTGAATAGGTTACAAGTGGCTCAATCATAAAATCGTTAATTTAATAAAGACTTCTCAGCCTATAACTCTCAAATGTTTTTCCTAATGTCAAGACCAAATATACTTATTTGTATCCTAAGTTGTTTATCCTCGTAACCATCCTCTACTACTAAGGTTAATTATTTTTTGATGCTTATGTTCATTATTATAAATATTCACATTAAAATTCTTTTGTGCTTCATGTGTCAATGTTTATTAATTAATTTAATTTTTTTCTTACATACCAACACCAGATCCCCCTCCTTCCCCTTCTCCCGCCTCCCTCACCTCCCCCTCATCCAGTCCCCATCCACTCCTCAGAGGAGATAAGGCATCCTTGGGGTGTCGACAAAGTCTGGTCAATGCTTATTTTTAAGCACTGTTTTTTTATCTACCCAGATTCCTGCTTTTGAGAATTTTGGTTTGTTCCCATTTATGTGGAATATGCTGTGGAATGAGAAATTTTGGAAGTTTCTTTTTTTTAAAGCATCGTGGCATTAACATATGACTAACATACCAAAATCTGTACACTTTTATTGCATGTAATATGATAAATTTGGATATAACTACTTATTTTTGAAAGTATTCCTGAAATATCCTTTACCTCTGAAAATTCCTTTTATTCCTTATGATGATAGCAGTGATGGTGGTGATGATGATGATAGTGATGACAATGATGATGATGATAGTGGCGGTGATGATAATAATACTGTTGAAATTGGTGATGATGGTGGTGATGATGGTGATGATGATGATAGTGATGATGATGATGATGGCGGTGGTGATTTTAATAATGATGATGAGATTGATGATGATGATGATGATGCTGGTGTTGGTGATGATGGTGATGACAATGATGATGATAGTGATGGTGATGGCGAAGATGATGATGGTGATGATGATTACCATAGTTATATGTGATAACAATCTTTTAGTAAGTTCTGCCATCTTAACAAATCATTAAGCTATATAATACATGCAAAGTTTTTTATTTCTACTCTATTTACTTTTGTATATACTTTTTAAATATACTTTTTGAATCCTTGGATCAAATATTTCTGAATTCTTACATATCTGAGGACTTTATTCTTTCAATTCATGTGATTAGTTGATTCTTTTTTAAATTATTCAATTTTTATTTTATGCTACATATGTGTGCCTAAGTATGCATATGTACACCACATACATGTAGACACCAGATGGAGTCATTAGATCCCCCTGGAACTGGAATTACAGGTGATTGTAACCATCATGTGGGGGCTAGTAACTGAACCAGGTCCTCTGGAAGAGCAGAAAATGCTCTTAATTTCTTAGCCATTCCTCCAGACCTATGAGTTGATTCTTCTTGTAGAATTTTTCTTCAAGATGTCACCACAAGATCTGTTGCCATATCATGTTGTAGAAGAAAAATGTTTGTTAGAATATTTTTGATTTGTTTAAAATCTATTGTTTATTTACCTGCTTGTATTCAGTCTTGAATACCTTATTTATGTTTTTTCTTCAAGTTGCAAAATAATTCTATGACCTCTTAGGCACAGGTATCTTTTTATTGCATTAACTTTTTATTTTGGCTTTGATTTTGCACTTGGTTGACTACTTATATCGTTTGCTTTAATTTAGATAAGCATTTGCTATTTTCTATGTTTTCCTTTGTTTCTACTTTGAAACATGTTCAAACAACAGATAAAAATATCTTTCCTCAAAAGTCGCTGGACTTGTTGTCCACTTGCATAGCTTCAGGTTCAATGAGACCCTGCTTCAAGGTAAAGCATCATAGAGCAGGAATCCCCCAACTTCCACAGGCAGAGATGGGCTCCCACATCTGTATACACTTGCCCTTACACTAGACACACCATACCATTCTATACTCATACCACACTGCACTACACACACACACACACACACACACATATACAGCATGTACACACATATTACACAGCACACAAACCATATTCATACAGCCACCCACATCTATATAACACACACAAACACACAATACACACACACAAACCCTCACAAACTCGTATAGTACATACACAAACACATACTACATGCACCAATACCTACACACATGCACACAGAACAATACATACATCCCACAACCACAAATTCTCATAAACCCATACTGCCTGTCCATACCCACACATTATCCTTTCGCAGTTCCGGATCCCCACCTCTTTCATTGCTACCTGGCCCCTTGTCATTTCTTCAGTGCTGTGGAAAATAGGAGACATCCTGGTTACATTCTTCTGTTTTATCTTCACTGTTTGTGGCTGCTGTGACTATTCCATCCTTCTTTCTCTCAGTCATTTATTGTCTCTGAGTTACTATATTTGTATTTTTCTATTCTTTTAACTCATTTTTCTGGATCCTAACTCCTTGTTCTCTAACCTATTTTTCTTAGACCAAGGAGACAATGTTTTTTTTCAGTCCTTTTTGACATTGCATATTTCAATTGCAATCAACGTTTGCCAATGGAATATTTAAAGAACCAATCGAAATCACCTCCAGACCCGGCTCATAAAAAATGCTCCTCTTACACACATATGTGTATCTAATCAACATGGGAAGTAGTAAAAGACAAGATCTCCCGAGTAAATTGGGAGCATGGGGATCATGGAAGAGGGTTGAAGGAAAGGGAAGAGGCAGGGAGGGAAGCAAAGAAAAATGTATAGTTTAATAAAATCAATTTAAAAAATGCTCCTCCCATGGCTCTCATGCTGTGGAAGCCGTGATGGGACAGTCGTAGTAGGTAACGGTTCCCTGACTAGGTGAAGGAGAAATACTTGTTCATTAGAAACTTCTGTTTCAGAGTCATGGGTCTGAGAAGAATTCACTTTCTTGATCCCCTGATATGTGTTGAGTTAATTTGTCATGGAGTAGTTCTATAATTAACATTTATATTCTAATTGTTTATTATACTTTGAGGCTTCTGATTATAAAGTCCATGTTTTTGGCATCCTTTTGAGGTGGTCACTTTTCTCTAATTGTCCCTGAGTACCACCTTAGTCTTTGCTTTGACCTTCTCTTTCTCTTGTGCTGTGTGAAAATCTATGGTAAACTTCTCTCTGTTTATCTTTGAAGAAGAATACATCATTCAGCCGAGAGGTTGTCTACACAAGGCATTTGTCCTTGTTTTTAGTTGGCTGTTCTAGTTCTATTTTTATTGTATGCTCAAAATCTCTCCAGAGACATTAATTAATAAGCAATTCTCACCTTCTAGCATCACCTGGGCTTGTAGTAACATAAACAAACATACAAAACGCTGTGAAGCCATGCTGTTCTAACATCTGCTGTCACCAGGATTTCCTAATTGCCATGCCAGCTGCAATGCTTCAGAACCAACCATTCGCCCACTTTCTTCACACATGCCTCTTCTTCATGCCCTGTTTTATTCTTTATGATGCAATTTCCCATGATATGGTAGTTTGAATGTGATTGGGTGTGTTGGAGTGGGTATGACCTTGTTGGAAGAAGTATGTCACTATGAGGGTGGGATTTGATGTTTCCTATGCTTAAGATTACTGCCCAGTGTCTCAGTCACATCCTGTTGCCTACAAGATGTAGCTACTTCTCTAGTATTACGTCCGCCTGCGTGCTGCCATGTTCCCTGTCATTTTGATAATGGATTGAACCTCTGAAACTCTAAGCAAATCACTCTAATTAAATGTTTTCTTTGTAAGAGTTGTCATGGTCACGCTGTCTCTTCATAGCAGTAGAAACCCTCACTAAGACAAATGGTCCAACACATATTGGTGTTGCAGTGACTAGTGCTTAGGTCGTTTCACTAATAGGGCCCTTGTTAAAGGTAATGACAACAATACAGTTGCATGTTGATATGGACTTGGGCTACTGCTGTATGGAGCATAAAAAGCCCCGGGGAAGTGGAATCCTGAATAAATATGTGTTATTGACATGGACATGCCCAAGGCAAGGAGCCCAGAACCTCGGACCTAGGTAGAAAATGGCAAAGGCTTTTCTCCAGAGTGAGGCTCAGAGGGAAAGGGCAAAGTCTTCTCTTCTGGTGCATGTTTGGATGTTGGTAGTGTCTGTAGAAATGTTCACCATAACTTTCTCATCTGGATGTTTATAGCCTGAAGACTGCTCTCTGACAGAGATTGTTCCTAATGAGATTAGCTAAACCTGTCTCTATCTGCATGTAATAACCTTGCCTTGTGGTTCAGGTGTAGGTAATAACCTCTCTTCCCTGTTCAACTCCATATAATAAACATGCTAAGCTTTTAGACTGCTGTGGTCTCTTCAGCAGAAAGAAGAGATCATCTGATACCACTTTTTTATTTTTTATTTTGACTGTGTCTATCTTTTCTTTATTTTCTCATTACCCCAGGCAGGTTCAATTCCCTGGAAGCCATCATACCACACTGGTTTTCTGAAAATACAGTTGGTTGATTCTCCCTACTGTGTGTATTCCTATTGAGTAGTTCTGAGTTTGATTGTAGGACTTCGCGTTTTTAAAAGCCTTGAGGTAATTTTACTAAAAAGCAGAAAATCTCATTTGCAAGTCCACCAACAGTAAGATAATAAAAACTTTTTTCTTACAACTCATGTTATCACTGATAAATACATAAGCCAAAAATGTATGGTTTACAAAAATGTTATTCATCCTTAAAAAGAATGAGAACCATGGCACATGGTATACTAATAGTGAAAATTTACATTATGCTAAAGGGCATAAGCCTGACAAAAAAGACAAATATTGTATCATTCATTTACAGGGGGTGTCTAGAGGAGTCAAATTCATAGAAGAAAAAGAAGAGTTGTATGCTATGAATATTTTACCACATTTTCAAAATAATTAATTTCACTCATTCAACCAGCTGAAATTTTATTCATCAGACTAGAGTTATAAACAAGATGGAGGTATAAGGTTCTGAAATAGCTTTGAGATACCAAAAAGTAACAGAGAGAACTGCTGGGCATGGTTCTTACTGTATTTAACTAAAGGTCACATTTGAAGATGGGATATCTGTTTCTTTCTTGCTAGCATGAAAGTTTTTTTTTTCTGGAGGAAACACCATGATTTCCATCAGTCTTCCTTTAGAAATAGGAAGTCATTGATGGTTAGTAGTATGGGAGATATTGTTTCCAGTCAGTTCAATACATGTCTGGTGGTCTTGGAAGCTATTAGCTTATTTAGCAAAGGATGTAGTGGTTCTATGGTTGAAGAGAATGTCATAACCAAGGAGTTAAAGGCTGAGTCTTCCAAATGGCTCTTGGATAGCTGGAGTGGAGAACCAGTCCAGGCAAGGTCATCATCGCCTTTCTTTGTCTGAAGCTGTTGAGTGTGGATGCACCCTCCTGTGGTATTTATTGCTAATTCAATTGTATTTACACAAATAAAATGAATCGCCAAAATTACAGAGGGCTGTCTGAAAAAGACTTCCACTAGACAGAAGAAGTGGAACAACTCACTGATATGAAACTTAACAAAGTGCAGCTTGGAAGAAGCCAAACAATGATGAGTTTACCAAGTTGCCACACACGAAACATTCTCCAAATACATGGGAAATTATACGAAGCCCAGTGTAAGGGACTTGACTGGGTTGTGTGAACGCCACAGATTTGGAAAAAGAGACGGCTAACATTCCTTGGGCCACACTGGAATTCAAGACCAAAATGCTTAACTTGCTCAATGGTTAAGTATAAACTGCGCAACCACTGAGCTGCGTGAGTTTCCTCGGGTTGTGCCTTGGTACAGAGGCAGCTGCCACACCTCACTGAGAAAATCATAACAACTCGGTCTTGTCGAGGGAAGAAATATAGATTCAAGGAATTTGCTCTTGACAGCATTTTTCAGAGTGAACCACTGTGTGGTCAGTGGAGATTTCCAGCTGGAGTGTCTGAAAATAAAAGCTTTTTACAAGCATGAACAGAGGATCTTAAAATAGTGTGTGTTGGGACAGGCTCTTTTGTTCTCAAGGAGAACCTAACAGCTTTGGGGGCTTAGTCACTTAGCAGCTGAGACAGTGAAACTTAAGAGAACTGACCATCTCCTTACGAGCACCCATGACGGTCTTAAAACCACCACCTCGGTGTTTGGGCTGGAGTCTGTGTTTCCTTTTATTTGCTTATGATGCAGGGTCTTCGAAGTGGAAAAATGGTTTATCCAAACAGTTTTTAAAGCAAGACCCTTTAGTGGCATGCATGGAGACTGAGAGAAAATGTTGCTTTCAGATGGAAGGCAGAACCAGTCCTCTGCTTCATTTCAGACTTCCCAGGCAAAGACATCACCTACACAGTCCCAAAGGGCTCAGCCTTTTCCTGGCAAGCCATATTTAGCACAGAAACTAAGTATGTATCCCACAGAAAGCTCCTGTTTGCGGAGTGTTCTACTTTTCAGTTGGATTAGCGGATACAGACTTCTTTTTTTATGCTGGCTTTTTCTTTAAATAGGAAGAAAAATGGATTTTCTCTTACAAATAAGGATAAATGGGGGAGAACATTGCCCAAGAGTACCCTTTGGTAATTAGTGATGACGTTGCATGAACATGACTTGAGAACATGTCCAGAGAATGCATTCATTTGACTGTGAGCTGGATGCAATTATATCTGAGACCGAAAGCTCAGTTTCATTTACTTCTACGTTTTTCTGTTTTGGTCTCCTATAACATTTATACTGTACCTTTCTACTTAATTTTGGCTTACTTTATTATTCTCTTTGAAGTTATTTAAGGTGTAAGCTTAGACGTTTTGATTTGAAAACTTCTTTTGAATATAAGTACAATGCTATGAATTTCCCTCTAATACTTTTGTTAGCTGCATCCCACAAAGGTTACTACATGGTATTTTAATTTTAATTAAACTAAATGCTTAAAAATTCCATTGGTTTTTTTTTTGTGATTTAGTTATTTAGAAGCATGCTTTATAAATTTTCAAGTATTTGGGGGCTTTTAAAAATTAATCATGTCAAAGCTGGCTCTAGAGAAATTCCCAGGAGTCCATAAGGATGACCCCAGCCAAGACCCTAAGCAATAGAGGAGAGGGTACCCAAACTGGCCTTGTCTTATAGTGAGACTGATGAATATCTTAAATATCACCAGAGAACCTTCATCTAGCAACTTGTGGAAATAGAGACAGAGACCTGAATCAGAGCACTGGACTGAACTCCCAAAGTTCAGTTGAAGAGTGGAAGGAATGAGAATATGAGTAAAGAGGTCAAGACCATGAAGGGTACACCCACTGAAACAGTCTACCTGAGCTAATGGGAGCTCACCAACTCCAGCCAGACTGGGAAGGAACAAGCATAGGACCAAACTAGTCCCTCTAAATGTGGGTGACAGTTGCACAACTGGGGCAGACTTGGGGGCCACAGGCAGTGGCACCAGGATTTATCCCTACTGCTTGTAATGGCTTTTAGGGAACCTATTCTCTTTGGCTGTATACCATGCTCAGCCTAGATATAGTAGGGAGGGCCTTGGACCTTCCCCAGAGCAATGTATCTTACCCTCTCTGTGGAGTAGATGGGGGTGAGGGGGGTAAGTGAAGGGACTGGGAGGAGGGGAGGGACTTGAATTGGTATGTATAATAAAAAAGGATTATTTTATTTTTTAAAAAAAATAAAAATAAAAAATTAATTTTGTCATCAATTTTGAGTTTTGTTATCTTGAGATCAAGGAAAATATTTTATATGAATAGGTTTTAAAAGATTTATTGGCACCTTTGTGGCCCGAAATGTAAGGATTTAGAAGTATCCTTCATCTTTTTCCTCCCTGTATTTTCATATCATGTTCAGATGCTTTACATCTATTACAACCCCCATACATTATTACTGATTTTGTATTAAAATTATCTTTTAAAGAGCTTCATCAGTGAGAAAAATATTATCAAAAGAATTTTACTTTTTCCCATGTATTTACTGGTTTCAGCATCTAATTATTTCCTGAAGATTCTATTTCTGTTCTCATTAGTTTTTCCTTAAATTATATACATATAAACATTATATATAAAATACATTTCCTGTGTTGACATGTCTATTGGTATCCGTATTGCTCAGGACTTCTTTCACTGGCCATTTCCAAGAGAGCCAGTTTCATAGCAGACCTCTTCTTCCATGTTCCCATAGCCCTAGCTGCTATGTATCCGCTGGGACAGGGCTTCCAAGATACGTTGACCTCAGCATCGTGTCTAGTTGTGGTTTTCTATGATGTTCTCCATCTGTGTAAAGAGTAGTTTCTTCGATGAGGGATGGTAGCTATACTTAGCTGTGAGGATAAGGATGAAATTTAGAATGTAGGAAGGGATTATGCTGGTCTAGAATAGTGGCAGTGGTAGATTCTCTTCTCAGATCCATGACCTCACTAGCCCTGGATAGTTGGTTAGGTTTGTAGTACTAGGCATGTGTTCCCTTCTGTTATGTGGGCCTTAAGCCCACTTAGCAGCTGCTGTTTACCACCAACATGTGAGTGCTGATGGGAATAGGGACTCAACCCCATTTCTGCTCAACTACTTGGTCATTCTACTGCTTTTCAGTGGTTATTGGTCTGGATTTGGGTGCTTTCTTTGTTTTGTTTTGTTGTTGTTGCTTTTTCTATACTCACATACACATTTATTTGAAACACAAAGTTATATTTTACATAGATATTCAGAGATTTCTTTCTGTGCAACTTTCGACATGTTTATTTATTGTTGAATTTGTCATCCTCCTGCCGCCGTCTCCAAGTGCTGGTATTATAGCTATCACTCTCGGCTCTGACCAAATTTTCCTATTCAGATATTTTGACTACTGATTGTAGTTATCTTGGGCTTTTTGTACTCTGATATTCATGTAGGAAGTCTCTCAGCGCTGTAGACCGGAAACTATTTCTAGATGGTAAGCTGGAGAGACATGTCTTAAAGTCATCATATCATTCATAGATCTTTCAAGGCCAGCAGCAGGAGAAGCCAGCTATGGAGAATCAGATCAGTCATTGTAACACTCCACTCAGGGTGATTCATTAGTAACAGAAGCTAACTAACAGATAAACTCACACTGTTACAGAGACTGAACAATAGGTGATGAAAGTTTATTGCACAACATCTAATATATAGTGATACTCATGGATGCTTAGAATGGTTATTTAAAATATCATTGTCATTATCAAATAAAGACATATCATATTGGTGAGCAATTATTTAATACCTTTGAATGCTTTCTTAATTGTAAGCTCTTTATATGTGATATTTCAATCTACATATACATATTTATATGTGTAATTTGTGCATATATAGCAATATAAATACATAGACACAAATCTGCTCCTGTCTCTATATATATGTATATATATATATATTAAAGACTAAAAATGACACAATAATTTAGTATATATTTACATAGAGAAGAGAGAGCATGGCCTGGTAATAATATGTAGTAGTCTTCTTGTTTACACAAGATATCCTTTCTTGCAAGTCACTCCACAGGTGCCTAAAAATACAGATAGTACCAACCAACCTTTTTATGTACTCTGTTTTCTTCTTGTAAGCATAAATTATAAGGCAATGAACTCAGGTTGGCTGTGTGGACTCACTGAAGGGGCAGCATGGAAAATTCCATGTGAATATTTGAATAAAACATTTAGTATTGGATGAAGACTGATCTTTCAGGTCTCAGATGCTCACTTCCTTTCTTTTGTGACACACAGGACATATGCCTGAACATTGGTCCCATGTCTTTAAAAGGCAGTTTCATTATTTGGCATGTCTGTTTTAATCACCATATTTTATAGTGTTTGATTTATAAGTGAGGTATAGTAAATGATGACCAATTGTATAAAAAGGAATAGTTATAACAATACACTGATATTGTTATCTGGAATTTAGGAATTGCTTGTTTTTGGAAATTCCCATTTAACATTTTCAGGCTACAGTTGATGTTCGGGTAACTGAAAGTGTAAAAGACGAAGTTGCAAGGGAAGAACTGTATTGATAACCCACATGTGAAGGGCATTTTCAGAAGTGTTATACGCTAGTATACAGTTTCCATTAAATCAATGCTAGCCAAATATTAACTTCCATGAACAAGAAGTGCCTGGGCCTCTTTTTAAATCTAGGATTATTATTGTAAAGGTCAGCTGTCAGGCTGGCAAGATGGCTCAGTGGTTGAAGGCACTTGCCACCAAGCCTAATGACCTGAGTTCAATCCCTGGGACCCACATGGTGGAAAGAGAGAATTAACTCCTTCAAGTTGTCCTTTGACTTCCACATGAGCACCATGGCATGAGTATGCCCATGCACACACAAAATAAATAAACAAAGTGCAATGAAACATTTAAATATTAACTTCATTGTGGCCTATATCTGTGAACATACTGGTTAGTTCATGATTTTGATTGAATGAGAGGTATGTTACGTATATTACTGTATATCAGCTTTTAGTAAGCAAACATGCTTTAAATATTAAACTTGAAATCATATTTTCAGAGAAACTTTTTTGATATCTTCAACCAGATAACATTTCCATTTTAGGTCTTCATGGCAGACCACATTTATTCTTTGTAGTATTAGTTGCAACTGTTTTCAGAGAATTATTTCTGGGTTTCACAATCAACTCCACGAGCTGAGGGACTTGATTTTGCACGGTGTTTGTTCTGGTTTCTTGTATAGTCGTGTACTTTGAGGTAGAGGTCTTGTATGTTAGGGACTGAGGAATGCCCCTTGGATCTAATAGCAAAAGACCTGATAAATGTGAGAACATTGTGCTCAGTCTGCTCATGGAAAACCTCAGCTGACAAAGATTGCAAAAGGCATGGAAAAAACAGGAAAGTCACCAACAGTTCTTCAAAATGACAAATTCCTTTTATGCTTCTCTCTCTCCCTCCCTTCTCTCTCTCTCTCTCTCTCTCTCTCTCTCTCTCTCTCTCTCTCTCTCTCTCCTTTCTCTTTCTTTCTCTAAGAAAAATACTGTTTAAACCTAAACTGTTGTGTGAAGTTTTTCAAAATCATCTTTATCAATTTAACCTCTAATGTGTCTCTGAGAATCAGGATCAGGGGAGGGGACCTTGTAAGGAAAGGCACTCTTTCAGTTCTGTACACAAATTTATTTGGAGCTCTTCAGAGTCTTGGCAGCCTAGAAGATTGTGGAGTCATTGATGAGGCAGCATAAACATGGCTATGTAATTATTGAAAGAAAACATTTAAAACTGAATGATTATTGATAGTTAAGATTCCAGACACTCTTTCTCCAGACACACAGGACACATGACTGAATATTAATACTGCACCTTTAAGTGATTTTATTATTTGAAGTGTCTGTGTTAATCAGCATATGATGTTAAAGGCAAGAACTGAATGACCTTTAGTTTCAGCACCATAAATATTTCAAAGGAAACAGACCTTTTGCGCTCAGGAAAGGGGGTGCCAGATGAACAGGTGTCATTGTGGAATCATGGGCTGCTTTCCAAAACCATCCACCTGGACTGAATTGTTGACTGAGTCCCACATACATATGGGATTGTCCATTTGAATCCTGCTTCTCTGCACTGAGCATCACTAGAATCCATGAATCAGTAATCTGTTAGGAACTATCAGGAGTCTAAAGAGCTGGGTTCCTATGACAAGAAGCCAGGCCCCATGATAGACAGTTGGCCTGGACATAATTTTCTTCTTATACAGTTTTCATTGAGTAACTAATGAGTCCTTGATGAAATGTAAATGACAGCTTAGAGGAAAGAAAAAAGGAACCTAAGTGAAAGGAAGTTTCAGAGACAAACCTTAGAAGAAACATATAGCAAGCTAACAGATGCAGTAAATACCATTTGTAGGTAAGAAAGCTAGGTACATAGCGTTTTTTGAACATGAAAGAGCAGTGGTTCTCAACCTGTGGGATGTGACCCCTTTGGAGGATGAATGAACCTTTCACAAGGGTCATCTAAAACCGTAAAAAAACATAGATGGATATTAACCTTGTGATTCATTACAGTAATAAAATTATAGTTATGAAGTAGCAGCAAAAATAAGTTTATGGTTGGGAGTCACCACAACATGGGGAACCATATTAAAGGTCCTAGCATTAGGAAGATTGAGAACCACTGATGGAAGGGACAAATCAGGGCAGGGCCAGAAGGGGTGCTGGAAGAGAGGTGCAACCATCTCTAGCAAAGTGAGCAAAGTTGCTCTAACACACCAAGCTCTCATAATCATAGGTTGATGAAGCTGTTCATCCATTCTTATCCTTTGGTTCTTTTTATATGACATTCACTCATTACTTATGACTGTTCTTAAAGAAGCCAGCTGGTAGAGTTAAAGTACCTGCACCTCTCTGTTTGGTGTTGAGTATTTAGTTATTGTATCACCTTTTACACAGTCCTTGGCTCATGCATGCATTCCATAGACTCCTGTGTTTATGAGAACAGAGCGTGACTGCAGGCTGAATCTTGACATTGCCTTTATTGGCATTTAATAGTGGACACTCTGCTCATCAGATACTATCACCCCAGCCTCGGGAGAGAGGGACGGCAGGTCTAAAGAAAGCTACGGTAACATCTCCGGCAGTGCATCCTGACCACATTTATGTCTTACATTTTTGTCATTACTATATTTCTAAAGGGTCTGTTTCACGTGGCCAATTTTATGACTCCCTTTGACTTGCCAGTGCTCAGTATCCCAGTGCCAGAAGCAGCATTAAACTATTCGACTGGTCTTATCATCTTCCAGAAAACAATAAAGGCCCCTTTGTGTGCTTTAGCTAAATTCGTTCATTGTGCCAACAAGACAGGAATTAGGCATGTCTTATAGTCCAGGCTGACGTCCAACTAGA
Source organism: Alexandromys fortis (assembly GCF_014885135.2). NCBI lineage: Eukaryota > Metazoa > Chordata > Mammalia > Rodentia > Cricetidae > Alexandromys > Alexandromys fortis. The sequence goes on from NW_026067900.1 coordinate 16,917,413, forward strand.
GAGGATTATGGCTTTCTCTATTCTCCACCCCAGGTTTTGGACTTGACTTCTCCCTACTGCAGAGCACATACTTGGTTAATTTTATTTATAGATACCAGACTTCTCTTAAGTTTATATGTTCTTGATTTCAAAAACTTAAGCAATCACCAATTTGTTTTTGTTTAACCTTTTTTTAAAAAGATGAGCTAAAGTTGAACAATCACAAGATGAAGCTGACACAAATTGGAGAAAGAGGTATAATAATTAGTTTGTCACAACAACTTTGTTCTAAATCATTGCCACATTCATAGGACATTTATGGAGCTTAGGAGAGTTGTATACTCAAAAGTGCCCACAATAGTAGTAAACACATTTAAGAAGCAGTGTTTGAAGAGTTCTACGTAATTCATGTTAAAAATATTTTAAAATTTTATTTTTTTAATTGTGTGAGTGTACATGCATGCTCTCTTGCACACATGTGCACACACATGAGTGTGGATGCCAAAGGGAGAGAACAGAGGCATTGGACTGCTTGAACCTGGAGTTACAGGCAGTGGCAAGCTCTCCACTGTGGGTGCTGGGAACTGAACTCAGGTTCTCAGTAAGAGCAGGACATGCTCTTAACCATTGTGCCATCTTTCCGTCTCACAAAAAGCCCTTTTAAAAAAAGCTATTTTATCTTCTTCTTGGTTTACCTTTAAGAAATGCCGTCTTCTTAATTTTGTCTAATAGTTTGAATCACACTGTAACATTTGGGGATTTAACTAGTGAGCCTGATAGTTTCACCCAAACCGCTTCTGCCTCTCCTCCTGGAAACAGAGTTGTATTTGGACACAGATCTGTGAAACAGAGCCTACCTTCCAGCCCCCCTGCAGCTAACTAAGTTCTTATTTATAGGACGGCAGCAGAAGTAACACATCTGGGTATGAATGTTAACCTCAGGCAAAAAATCCTCAAAATTCTTTCTGTATATAGCTTTATTTGTGTTGCAGAATATAACAGTCAACTTGAAGGAATCTGAATCTCAGAGACACTGTGTGTCACAGATCTGCCTCATCCGTTCAAACTATGCATTTTTATTCTGTTGTGTGAGAAGAGGTAAAGTTCCAGGGTCTATTGAGCCAGTCAGGCGTGGTGGTATCTTTGAGTCAAGCCTTTGGGTGGCTGAGCAGGAGGATTGTGAGTTTGAGGCCACTCTGGGCTGCTTGGCAAGACCTTATCTTAAAACAGACAAAGACAAAATTAATTAACCCATTAGAATTTTGCTTCTCTCAGTTACAGGAATTGGTCCATAAATATAATGAATACAAGCATAATCCCAGTTAACCTTTGATGTGTGCTAGTTATGTTTGAGTTTTTGTCCTTTTAAAATCACACCAGGAAGTAGGATTTGAAATGGGACTTCACTAATTGGAGATGCAAACACCAAATGCATATTTTAACATGCCTGTTTTCATTTAATTTATTCTTTACTGCTGGTGAAACTGAAGAATCTTGGAGTCATTTCTACAGTGTGGGAAGTAACTGCTAAGGTCTTCTTAAAATTAATTGGTGCTATCTGTTGAAAGCAAATATGTATAACTTTTGGCTTCCAGTTCTTGAGATCAGTCATATATATATACATATATGCAAAAATACATGAATTGTAAATACTTTTATTGATAGGGAATATTATAAAGAAGCTAAGCATTGACCGGCATAGGAATGGCTTTATAAATTATAGAAGCAGTCAATCTGTGACATCTTCATTAAGGAAAAGATGGTGGAATGTTCAGACATGAGACAATAATTAGATGGTAATAAAAAGTTACAGAACAATGATAGTTGTTCTGTATTATGGTCATGATCCATTTAAGTGAACAATGTGTCTGTATTCCCATGTGAGACTCTAAGTGTGTGATCAGAGGAAGAAAGCACGGCTGAGATAAGAGTGCAATTTTATCTTTGAATTCCTTCATTTGTTGCAGCATCTAACACTTAATAAAACCCAGATGTTGATGTTGACCCAGATATAATGAGTTTCACCCCTCTATCATCCATAGTGCAATAAGCAATAAGTGCATCCACATGAGTATGAGTATATACATTTGTATATATACAGGGAAAACCTAGGACCATGTGTCCACGTTGCTTCTGGAAAGCAAAGAGAAATTTGCAACAAAGAACAATAGTGAAGGAGACTATCATTTTTCACTTCTGTGCCCTTCCCTCTTTTTTTGGCACCTTAAATACATCCCCTGACTCCTTGATTCAAACGAAACATTACATTAAAATCACAATGTCGTTAAAATATTTGATATAAATATAGGAGTTTTCAAGATACGAGGGAGACTGTGGGATTTACCCTTTTGACACCATGGATTTCAAAGAAATCAGCCTTGATCTAGCAGAAAAGCACAGGATCAGAAAGAAACTCAAAGCCAAATGTAAAATATGACTCATCATAGAACTCCTCAAGAATGTATGAGAATATTACAACCTTTATGGATGAATTTGGGAATTAATGAAGACACCTGTGGACTTCAGCATCTGGGCTGCAAGCCGTGCTGTGACTGTGATATTGTTCTGGAACAGAAGCAACATCAGGTTCCCAAGCAATGTCAGAGAGTTTCACTCTTGATAAGCAAGGATCTATCTTAATTCCTTTTCTGTTGCTGTGCTAAGATCCCACAATCATGGCAACTTATAGATGAAAGAATTTAGTGGGACTTTGTTTCATAGGGTTAGTCAGTGGCCATCATGGCAAGGAACATTGCAACAGGCAGATAGACATGGCACTGGAGCAGTAACTATGCGCTTTTATCTTGAGACAACAGCGTGAGACAGGGTGGGGGAAGAAGAGAGAGTGCTAACTGAGAATCATCTGAGCTTTGGAAACTTCAAAGCTGGTCCTCAAACATGCGTATCTCCTAATCCTTTCCACACAGTTTACAGTCCTGGGACAAGGCATTTAAATATATAAGCCTATGGGGACTGTTCTCATTTAAACCACCACAGGTTCCTATCTTAAGGTGCTTTCAATTTTTATTTTAATAAAGGGCAGATTATGACACAGACAGTTCTGAGACCATGGGGTACACACATTTAAAAGCTCAGTTGTGGTGTCTCAAGATATCTGTGAGTGGCTAGTATTGTTTACTAATCTTGCAGAGGACTTGGGTTCAATTCTCAGCATTCATATCTGGTGATTCACAATATTTCATAGCTCCAGTTCCAGGGTATCTGATGCCCTTTGATCTCTGTGAATATCTATATTAAGTAATGCACATAAAACTCATATATGCATACATGTACACATACATATAAACAAATCTATCTTAAAAATTCATCTACATCAAGTCAAGTATTATTTTAAATAAGCATAGTCACCAAGTTAAATAAAATAATCCTCAAACCTTCTTTTCCTTGTCTAAAAATATTGGAAATATCATTACTTTTATAGAATTAAAAGATTTCACTCAAAACTTAGTCCACAGACTGCTTTTTGGGGTACATGGCATGAGTGATTCTGGCCTGTTCTGCCAAAGTGTTTAGCTGAACAAGAGTCATCCTGCAGCTTCTATTATCCTAGTACCTAAAGGACAAGTTTATTATTAAGTTTAGGTTTCCTATCGCTATAATTAAAGACCATCACCAAGGCAACTTTGGGAGGAATGATTTATTTTAGTCACAGTCCATCATCAAAAGCAGTGAGGACAGGAATTCAGGCAAGTCAGAACACTGGAGGCAGGAGCTGATGCAGGGACCATGGAGGAATGCTGCTTACTGACTTGCTCCTCACGGCTTGTTCAGCCTGCTTTCTTATACAACGCAGGTCCACCAGCCCAGGGATTGCTCTACCCATAATGGGTTGGACCCTCCCACATCAGTCAATTAAGAAGGTGCTCTACAGGCTTGTCAACAGTCTTATAATATGGAGGAATTTTCTCAACTGAAGCTCCCTCCTCTAATGACTCTAGCTTGTGAGGTGTTGACATAAAACTAGCCAACACAGCAGGCAAATGTTCAGCACCGTCATGAATCTCTGAAAGAATTTATGGGAAGAAAAACAAAGAAGATAAAGTTGCTCACAATATAAAAATTATTTTAATCAAATATGTGTACTATAAAAAACTATAAATAGTATTATCAGAACCCTTTGGCATCACAAAGAAAGGGCAGAAAACGTCCCAGCTCCATCACAGTTCCCTCATCCTTGACATTTTCTTCCTTACAGACTGAAGTAGATATTGTTGAATTGTTGGTCAATGAGCTATAATTGGGATTTTTCTAGGGAAGCTTTTAAAGATTTTTACATTTGCATAAGGTAAGGGATGTAGCTAGGACCATTCTTAACCTCTCTTCTGTCTTGACTGTAGACATTCACCTGGACCATCCATTCTTAGTCTCTTGAATCTTAATGGGAAAAAATGGCTTCTAGATGATTAGCCTGTAGGCAAGCCTGCAGGACATTTTCTTGATTAATGATTGATGTAGGATGGCCCAGCTCACTGTGGGCAGTGTTGTCCTGGGCAGGGGGTCCTGGATGGTATGAGAGAGCAGACCTAACACGCCAGTAGACAACACCCACCCCTTCTTGGCTTATGCTTCAGTCTCCACCTCCAGGTTTCTGCCTTTAGCTCCTGCCCTGACATCCTTGGATGATGAACTGAGATACAGAAATATAAGATGAAATAAAGTCTTTCTTTTCCATGTTGCTTTTGGTCATTGTGCTTTCTTACAACAATAGAAACCTAACTAAGACACCCACTTATCTCTAGTTTTTTATAATGAGAATACAACATACTTAGGTCACATTTAACTCTATTTCCATAATTTTATTTATGCTACAAAATTACAATTGCCTGTTTGGCACTTAAACTCTACTAAGGACTGACAACAAGAACTGTTGAAGGCTCAGTTTGAAGAGCAAAAGAGCATTAGGAAATGTGATGCTGGAGCTTAGGCTTGTGCTGAAAGAGATACAGAGATTGAGGAGAGGCCTGACCTACAAAGGGCTTGAACAAGGGTGCCCTCAGAGCAAGACACCACACATCCAAGCTTCCAACCATTCCTCAAAACAAAAGAAAGCCACTGTAAATATGGTTCAAGGGAGTCAGGCTCCATTCTAATTGGGCAGCCAATCTTGTTAAATTATCCATGCGGTTCTGGCTTTACAGTCATGAAAGATACATGAGTAAAGAGGTTATGGAATCTTTATCTGTAGTTAAGTAGAGCTTCTGAGGCCAGACAGTGTGTGGCAAGGACATTTCTGCATGAAGGACTTGAGGGAGCAAGAGGCCCTGAAATGCTATTGATTAAACCAGTGCCTGTATTGAGTTGGAGATCCTAAAATGTTGGACATGTCTCTGTCGATCAAGGAGAGCTGCACACAAAGAGTATAACAAGCCTGAGAGGGAGATGGATATGTCAAGCAACAAAGTTATAAGGACAGGGGCATCTAAGTCCTTTGAGCTTGAACATAGAGCTAAAGGATATATAGTTTTTCCCTGTTGTTTCTGTCTTTCTTAATAATGCCCTGATTTTTATTTTAGAATGGCAATGTATGTTCTGTGTCATTGTATGTTGGAAGTATATGATTTGCCCTTTGATTTTACAGGGGGTTGCAGTAAAGAGATTGCTTGGAGTGTCAGAGAAGTCTTTGGACTTTTAAAAGTATTGAGACTGTGAAAGACTGTGAAGACATTTGCAGTTGGCCTGAATTCATATTGCTTTATGTGTGATCATGAGACTATGGGGGGAAGGAAGTGGAATGTGCTAACTTGGTGTCTCCCATAAAACTCAGGCATTTGAATACTTGGTTCTCAGCTCTTGACTGTTTGGGAAGGATTAAGAGGTGGGGCCTAGTTGGAAGAGGTGTGTCACTGGGAGCAAGCTTAAGGTTTCAAAAATGTCCCACCATCCCCTGTACATTTTCTTTGTCATTGAAGACAGGCAAATATGTCACAAAATATGTGACTTCTCAGTTATTCCTGCTGCCATGCTGCCATGGCCAGCATGGTTCCAGAGATGGACTTCAATGGAGTAGGAAAAGGATGAACACAGACACATGTGCGCACACACACGCAACAGAGATTGGGTGTGGACTGTACTCTCTGATGGAGAAGCTGCAGCATCCAGGAAGCTTGGGGTGTGTAAAATATACATTCAAATAAGGAGGTAAGGTTAGTGCAAACAACTGGACAAACAGGTGGGGGTTTCTGTTAGACAACTGAATGGAGGAGGTGGATTTAGCTAATGTCAGTGAGAGCAGTCTCTGTAGGGGAATACCAAGGGGAAGGAGAGAGACCTAGGATGGAAATTTTCTGCACACACCATCGGCATCTGTACATGGGCCAGAGAAAGACTTTGCCATCCCTCTGAGTCACACCCCAGCAGGAAGGCTTTATTATTTTCCTGTGGGTCTGATGCTAGGCTGGAGTTCTTGACATGTCAAGAACACACATGGACTTTCTCTGCTCCCCCCCCCCCACCATCTTTTTGCTCTGCCATCATGGACTCTCACCTTCTAAAACTGTAAGCAGAATTAAATCCTTTCTTATAGAAGTTTCCTTGTTTCATGGTGTTTTGTCACAGCGATAGAAAATAAACTAAAATACTTAGCTGGCAGGGTAAGTGCCATGATCACAAAAGCTAGTTTTCCCAGGCCAGGATTGTCCTTTGTGCTCCAGATGTATTGAACCCAAATTTCCCCAAATTCAAGAAACTTGACTGTATAATTTGTGATAGTTGAGGGATGGAGTTCAAGCTCCCCCCAGCAAAAAAAAAAAAAGAAAGAAAGAAGGAAGGAAAGAAAGAAAGGAGAAGAAACCAAGAAAGGAAGAAAAAAAAAGAAAGGAAAGAAAAGAAGGGAAAACCAAAAAGCAACTAAGACAGTCAGTGCTGCAAGAAATCTGTGGAGCCATTTCGACAGACTAACTTATGCTGCAGGAACAAAGCCTCCGTGAGATCTCAATGGTCAGAAAGAGCACAGGTGTATTTCCTTATACTACTTGTTTCTGGGATGGTTAAGCAGAGGAGGAGGCTGCTCGGCTCCTCGTCCCTGTTCCCTGCTTCTAGCCAGTGAAACGCAAGATTTCCTGTGGTAGGAGCAGTGAAGGGAAGGTGGGAGATGCTTCCACTCTGGAAGTCCCACCTGTGTTGGCAATGGTATTTCTCATAGTTTATGGACAAAGGTAATCACAAGAGCAACCAAAGGGGCATGATATAAACAAACAAGAGACGGGGAAGTGCATTCTTACCACAGTGCACGTCTTGGAAAAATTAGAGATATTTGGCAGATGGTATTAATGACCAACACACTGTGACTCCATGATTGGGGCTTCCCCAAAACAGAGAACAGTTTAGGTGGACAGTCAGCTTGGCTCTGAACAAAAAGGGAGGCTCTGAGGTAACGGAATGGATCAATTTGATCAGATCCACACTGCTTGTCTTGCTTCCCACAAACAGAACCTCAGGCAAGGCTCTGCTTAGAATTTCTTCTTCTCTTTATGTGGTGCCCTGTTATGGTGTGACAATTTTTAGAGCAGTGGTTCTCAGTCTATGGGTTGAGACCCTTTGACAAACCTCTTTATCCACAAAATGTATATTACAATTCCTAAGAGTAGCAAAATTACAGTTATAAAGTAGCAGTGAAAATAAGTTTGGGGTTGGGGTTCAGCACAACGTGTGGAACTGTATTAAAGGGTTGAGAACCACCGTTCTAGAGAAACTTGAGTTCACATGTTATGGATTTCTAGAAGAGTTTGCATATACCGGCTAACAGATTCACCTTCCCTTCTGCTAACTGGAAAGTAGCTTGAGAATCAGAAATGAGTGCACGGGACATCGTAGAGGCAACTTTGTGAACAGAGGAAAAGAAAGAACAGCTATGCAAGCACAGAGGAGAATTCAAGAAGCGGGGCTCCTGCTAAGTCAGCGGCATAGAAACGTGGAGAGACTGGGTATGAAACTCTCTGGAGACAAAACCTCAACAACAGCTATCTCCCTCCCACGAAGGGTGTTTCTGGGTCATTGTTCTCTCTAATTGCAATTAGTCACACTTGTTTTATTTTCCCTTTGGTGGCCTGACAGAAGTGTTGGCCACACACCGCTGAGGCATGGTAATTCATTGATCTGGAAGGAGTTGCTATTCATATGTGATCCAGTTTACTTTTGAAGACTGTACTTTGTGTTTAGTGACGCTGTGGGAACCTTAGGCTAGAAGCATATTTTGGTTAAGTGGGTTGAAGCTCAGTAGTTCTGGTAAATAACAGAAGTCAGAACTAAAGGCTTCAGGACCTCTAATCTTCCAGAGACCTGAGTGTTGTTTGCATGTCTGGATGCTCTAACTAACTTTCCAGATGGGATCTCAGGAGATGAAGGCCCGGAGCCCCTTGGAATGTGTGTATAGATTTCTCTGTAAGACCACACAGAAGCAGTAGCCCCACCCTGCAATTTCAAGTCAGGTCCTCCAGTGTTGACTCAGACCACCCCATGCTTTTCAGGGGAATCTGCAGTCCATCTTCCTTCTGTCCCTGGAATGTCCTTCTTCATATGTGCCCCAGGTATCTATCTTTGTCTCTCCATTGTGATTTAAACTTTCCTGTCCCACTCATACAAGCCTTTTAACTTCAACAAATCATTCTGATTCTAGCTGTCCTGCAGGATTGAGCTGGAGGATTCTCACTTTGTATATCTTTTCTGATCACTCCATCCATCCATCCATCCATCCATCCATCCATCCATCTGTCTGCAGTCTATGTGTCTGTCTGACTACCTAATTTTTCATCCATGTATTCCTTCCTGCATTTGTTTCATGCAAATGCAATCATGTTTCTTTTAACATTGTAAACACACACCTTCCTATTCTCTCATGAGTAATGGCCTTCAAGACCAGGACTGTTTGTGTGGGAGGTGAGAGGATATAGACACGAAAATACTTTTATGGATTTCCGTTGTAAGAGTTCTATAAATTCTGGGAGTCTTACAACTTCATTATCATAATTATTCACTTTCATTGTCATTTATTCTTTATTGGTTCCTCACATGTCTCATCTCCTAAAGGCGACCCCATTTTCAACCAACTGGGCCCCAAAAGTGTTTGTTCCCTTTGATTTCTCTCATAATATTAGTCATCCACTGCATTTGTTGTAGCAGATAAGAGCTAGGCCTTCACATTGATAAGACTCATTTTCTTGATCATTACTTTTCAGTTTTATGATAAAAATATTTAATAGTTTTATATTAGTAATATATAATGGATTTATTCTGATATTTTCACACATTCACATGAATATTTTTATTCTATTTATGTTGCATTGCTTGCTCTCCCTTTTATACTCATCTCTTTTCTCTACTTTTATGTCCATTTTAAAAAAGATCTAGATTCTGCTTCTGAAGAACCATGCAGCATTTATTCTTCTGAGTTTGGCTTAATTTGCTTAAGGTGGCAACCTCCAATTCCTTCTGTTTTCTTGTAAAAACATAACTTCAATCTTCTTCAGGATTTACTGCATTTTCTTTATTCATCCATCCTTTGATGGACAGCTGGACTAATCTCATAATTTAGATATTGCAAATACTGTTGAGTTAAACAAGGAAATGCAGATAATGCTGTTGTATGCTAGCTGTGTTTCCTTTGGGTCTATACTTAGGAGTGGTAAATCTGGATTGCATGCTTTTAGTTTTAGGTTTTTTTTTGAAGACCCTCTGTCTGTACTTATTTCCAAAGTGACTGTACTAACTTGCATTGCCACCAGCTGTGCATTAAGTATCCTATATTTTCACAGCATTTGTTCTTTTTTTAAAAAAATATAATGTTTTTATTGAAAAAAAAAAAAGATTTCCACCTCCTCCCCGCCTCCCATTTCCCTCCCCCTCTCCCTTTTCCCCCCTCCTCCCTCTCCTCTCCCCCTCACCCCCACTCCTCTCCCCCTCCCTCTCCAGTCTGAGGGGCAGTCAGGGTTCCCTGCCCTGTGGAAAGTCCAAAGTCCTCCCCGCTCCATCTTGGTCTAGGAAGGTGGACATCCAAACTGGCTAGGCTCCCACAAAGCCAGAACATGAAGTAGGATCAAAACCCAGTGGCATTGTCCTTGGCTTCTCAGCAGCCCTCATTGTCCGC
>NW_026067900.1:16928133-16987319 GCF_014885135.2 Alexandromys fortis
GTTCATCTTTTTGGGTCTGGGTTACCTCACTCAGGATAGTGTGTTCTATTTCCATCCATTTGCATGCAAAATTCGAGAAGTCATTGTTTTTTACCGCAGCATAATACTCTAATGTGTATATATTCCACACTTTCTTCATCCATTCTTCCATTGAAGGACATCTAGGTTGTTTCCAGGTTCTGGCTATTACAAATAATGCTGCTATGAACATAGTTGAACAAATGCCCCTGTCATATGATCGGGCCTCTCTTGGGCACAGCATTTGTTCTTATTTTCTTCATAATAGGTATTCTATTTGCGGTGAGATGGAACTATTGTGTGTTTCTATACTTGCATCTCTCTGCTGACTAAAGATGATGAATATCTTTTCATGTGTTATTGGTCATTTGTTGTTCTTGTAAAAAAATGTCTTTTGTACTATGTAATATAGAGAAGATATCTGATCTTACTTTTCTTTTTTTTTTTTTTGTAGGTTTAGTACTTTGAAACCAGGGCCTTTCTCATTAGCTCATTTTTCTCCATGAGTCTTACAGTGATGCCAATTCCATAAGTGAACCCTTTTCTTTTCTGCATGTCTCTGAGTACATGAACATTTTCTCCTTCTGGTTTCCCTTCGATTTTTAAGAAGCACTAGGTTGTTTGTTTTCTTGATATCACATTTCAATCATAAACAAATATGCTGAATTTCTTATCTAAAAGGAGTCAGTCAAGGTGGCAAACCCAAGAGAAGATTATCTATGTCCTACAGCAAGGATGCTATGTTATTCCTGGGAAGAATAGCTTGGTAGTTGTTTCTTAAAGAGCAAATATTCTCTTTATTTTCACACAATTGTATGTAATAAAAAAAAAACACCCAGAATATGTTTCGTACAAGGCAGACAGTTGATATTTGTATGTTGAAAGTGTGACTGCACCAGAAATAATTTTTCAGTATTTCTCTACTTGTGTGTGTATATCTCCTAGGTTATATACCCACCCTCTTCCGCCTTTTCTGGCCTCCACTTTCATGTCTGTAATAGGCTGCCATTAGGAGCTGGTCATTCATTCATTAGTCACAATCTCTAATACAATGATGAAAAGCATACCTAGCACCCTATTCCCCTATTATCCCCCAGAAAAGAGAGAGCCTTAAACAAACAAACAAAACCCCACCCGCCCCAAAACATGTACATGGTGATGTATGAACATATTTTGGCAGTTCTTTGTTCCGTAAATGCTACATCCCACATTTCCTAATAAACAGTAAGACAGTGGCATGTTGAACACTTGTTTAAAATATATAGTCAAGGGGGTGGAGATATGGTTCCATCAGTAAAATGCTTGTTAAGCAAATTTCAGGACCTAAATTCATTCCACAGAACCAATGTAAAAGCCAGATGTGGTAGCCTCTATCTTTAATCACAGTGTTGGGGAAGGCAGAGACAAGTGGATCTCTGGCTATTTCTGGACAGCCAGCCTAATCTAATCTTTGAGTGCCAGGCTTCAGTGAAAGACCCTGTTTCAAAAGATAAGGTAGACAGCTCTTGATGGCTAACACTGGAGGGTGACTTCTGACCAGGAAGATATAAATAAAATAAATAAGATGCAGAATATTTTTGAATTACTATCTGTGAAGATTCTTTATAAGATTTACTTTTATTGATGGGTATGTGTCTGTATGAATCCATGCCATATGTGTGTGGGTATCCATGAAGATCAGAAGAAGGTGTTGAATCGCCTGGAACTGGAGTTACAGGTGGCTGTGATCTGCTGGATGTGGGTTCTGAGAAACAAATTTGGGTCCTCTGGGTCCTCTGGAAGACCAGGAAGCCCTCTTATCTGTTGGGCCATCTCTCTATGCCTTGCGAAGATTCTTATTTCATTCTGGATACATTCTTAGCAGATTTTTTTTTGCTTAAAAGTAGGGCAGTGTAGTGTAAATGCTTCATTTCCTATCTGTGTTTAGAAAATAAAAGAATTCTTCCTTTCTTGGGAAAAGGGCATCTTCAGTCATGATCCACCTGTTTCCTTGTAGGGCAAAGGATGAGTTTGTTATGCTATGGTGACAGATATACACTATCCCATTTTGTTTCTATGTTTGCTACAATAAACTACTTTGTTGTTCCTGGAGAGTAACTCAATTAGACTTCCTTACCACATGCTGATTCATGGACCAACCACACATACTGAAAACCTATTTCGCAAACTCCTTGATTTGAATAGCGAGTGAACAAGAAGCATGTACATGAGTCTGGTGACATGTTAAGTCACATGAGAAAATGGGACACCAAATAATCCCAGCTGAAATGCGACTTGAATGAGAAATATTATGGATATGGAATATTATGCTCATGATGTGAATTTGGAACATCTGAATGGAGCGTCTGATGGTCAGCCACCAATGTGGTACTTCAGACATGTACATTTTGGAGGTCAGACCTGTGACCTCAGGACCTCAGGACCATGAGAATTTAGTCCTTGACACAAGTGGGAGCAATCCTAACCACTCATCTGATTCTGCTAGGTGCCTCTTAAATGGCAGCAGACTTTATGTCCTCTGCAGATCCTGACCCTGCTCAGAGCTGGGACTCTGGCACAGTGTCAGCCCAAACTGGCACCCTCTCCGTTATGTCTGTGTGTTGAGTCACTGAGTATACAGAGCACATTTTCCCTCCTCTGTCTGCCAGCTATAGCTACTGGCTCACTCACTCTCTCTGGAACGGCTCAACTAATGCAGTCACTTAAACTGATGCTTAATTGTGTAGAGTTCTGCAGAAGACTATAAAACTCTAGTTTTACCATTGGCTGAAGGCTGAGGCCTGTCATAGTTACCAGGACAACCAAACATTGCTACCTACTCTGCCTCTTTCTTTTACTTGCGGCCCATTTTTGGCTCTACACACTGCAAAGATATGGAAGTGTTAGTGGTCAGGAAACTAAAGGCCAATGCTTCCCCTGTCATCTTTGTCTTGAGATGAGAAACAAAGATCTTGGACATCTTGGAATGCGGACAGTTCAGTCTCCTCTCTGCTATTCTTAGCATTTATGAGTAGTTTGAAAAGCATTGCATTTACTCATACATGGACACTGGTTTTAGGTAAGCTGATTCCCTTTCCAGATGACGAACTGTCTTTTTAAAGAGCAAAGATGCAATCTTCGCCCTCTTTTGGGTTTTCCCTGGAGCTAGTGTTGGTTCCGTTATTGGCACTTGGAATAGCTTGCTGAAAGAATGAATGGAGCATGCTCCCATGGAAAAGCCAACTGTGTTGAAGGAAGCGTTGATTTGCCAGTCATGTTAATTTGTTCCACATACTTTTACAACATCAAAGGCAGTGTCTCTTATTCTTGGATGGGAGGGATGCATAATAAGTCTGTCTGCAGTAACCTAACTTCACATCGTGGGCTGAGCCAATAGCCAGAACGAAGGTTTGAAGGAGAAGCATTTGTGGGCACCTGGCATTTAACAGAAGCTGGAAATTTGATGCGAATTTGAGCATGCTTGTGAATGTCTTCATTTGACAGTTACTATTTAGTGGACAGAGAAAAGATCAAGATCCCTGTGGAGACAGCAGTGTAATGTCGTGCCTGGTAGTATGAGCTCTGGAGTTCAAGGTGGGATACTTGCTGAGTGAATTGGAAGTGCATTATTTAGCCCTTTTAAGGTTTGGGTGTTTCATCTATCAAGCATTTGTAATAGAAAGACCACTTAGGGTTGTAGCTAAAAGTAAACAAGGTTAACTGATACATAGTAATCAATAAATGGCATCTACTGTTATTGATAGTGTTTGGTTTAATGTGGACATTGGAAATGGAAAAGTGGCTCATACCTATGTGTTCATTTTCCCCAATGTCCAGAAATTCCTAGGAGAGAAAAGAAAAAAAAAACACTAAAGTCTCATTAAAAAAAAAAAAACAGAAGTAAGCTAGAAATACGTGTCTTAGTCAGTGCTCAACTGCTGTGAAGAGATATGATGACCATGGCAATTCTTATAGATGAAAACGTTTAGTTGGGGCTTGTTCACAGGTTTAGCGGTTCAGTTCATTTTTATCATGGTGGGCACTCATCCAGACATGGTGTTAGAGAAGGCGCTGAGAGTTCTACCTCTGGATCCTCAGGCAGCAGGAAAAGAGAAGGACCCTGGGCCTGGCTTGGGCTTCTGAAACCTCAAATCTCCTCGTCAACCCCCAGTTACAAACATCTTCCAACAGGGCCACACCTACCCCAGCAAGGCCACACCTCTTAATTCTAAGTAGTGCTACCCACTGAGGACTCATAAGTATTCAAATATATGAGTCTATGAGGGCCATTCCTACTCAAACCACCACAATTAGTTTCACTAATTGTTGGAGAAATGCAGTTAAAAAGATGATAGCGCATTGTTGTCTCACACCTTTCCAGGGTGAGTATCATCACAAAGAGCAACGTGGGTGTTAAGGGTGTGAGGAAAGGGGAACTCTGGAGCACTGGTGCTGGGAATGAAAGACAGCGCAGCTGCTATGGAAGCCAACACAATGGCTTCTCAAGAAAGTAAAAGCAAAATTTCCACGCGATCAAGCAGCTTCCACTGGGGGAGTTTCAAATAGATACCCACACTCATGTTATTTTCAGCACCATTTTACTGGAATCACAGAGTGAAAACACCGAGAAGGCCTGCCAGTTATGGGTGGACAGAAGAAAACGTGGCACACAAGTAAGCTACAGTATTAGTCAGACCTAAAAGAGATTCTTAATTTGCAGCAGAATCGATGGACTCTGAGAACGCTGTGCCAGCCACCCAGACACTACTACTTCCTAGTTTCACTTGGGTTAATCTAACAGCCTAATTCACAGACACAGAGCATGAGATGGTGTCTTCAAGGGGCTAGGGAACAAAAGGTTTCCTATTCAATGGGCAATGCAGCTCCAGGAGAGCAAGGGGAGCCTGGAGGTCCGCTGAGCAGCAACCGCTTGCCGTGAATGTTGTGTGCTTGAAAACAAGGCAAGAGGGCAGATATCAAAGCAGATAGTCTTACTGCATGAACAACTTGATGTACTGTAAACTAAATAAATTCAGCTAAATATACATAATTTATGG
Source organism: Alexandromys fortis (assembly GCF_014885135.2). Lineage (NCBI taxonomy): Eukaryota > Metazoa > Chordata > Mammalia > Rodentia > Cricetidae > Alexandromys > Alexandromys fortis. The sequence continues at coordinate 16,933,188 of NW_026067900.1, forward strand.
ACTGTTTGGACCATTGATAATACTTTTGTGGGAAGCTGGCAACAAGAGGGTTTTGTGGAGACAGAATTATGGCATCATATTTATTTTCAAATATGTAACATTTTTACTTATTTTGCAAAGGTTGAATCGTAAGCTTATGTAACTGCATGGAATTCCTTGATGAGTTGAGTGACTCCAATTAATTGTGACAACTTGGATCCATAAGACATTCCCTACGCCATCCCAAATAGATAAAGATCATCTACTGTCAGTAGAGCTGGAATGTATGATGAAAAAATTGGCAGGAGACACATTTTCCTATGAGCTTCCATAGTTTTTGAGGGCAGTTTCATATTGACTTAGGAGGAAATAATGGCTTACATTAATAGCTTCTGTGTGTGAAAAGTTGAGAACTATACTGGTCCCTTGTGTGTGATGTATACATTAAGAGTCAGGATGCATGAAGCAAAGGCTTTGAAGTTTCTGGAAAAACCCTGTTTTAATTTTCTAATTTAGTAATCACCAGTGCTGAGTATGCCTCACACAGTTCTGCATCAAAGTTCACATATTTCAGCTAATCATAAATTTGTGTATGTATCTCTCAAAAGCAAACTTGACAAAGAATTTTCTCCATTAAAATGTATATGTAAATGCTAATAAAATAATTAATGTAGAAGTTCTCACCTAGCTCATACTTCCCGGGGAACTCTACTTGAACTTCCCTGCAAGGACGTGTAGCAAAAGAGACTTCTGGAATACCCCACCCCAAACAGTAGATGAATTTATTACATCTCTGATTGAAGAATGCCCAAGCATTGGCTCACTACTTGACAGCGAAGGAAAATGAAAATATCCCAAGTTCTTTTTGTTCAGAAAAAGTTAGGTTTTCAGGTTTATCTTCAAAACATTAATGTCAAAGAGACTTGAAGCTGTGAAATCTGATAGTTTGTCTCAACTGTGAGTACCAAGTGACCCGGTACATTTGTTGCTAATGTGGAAAGTCGATGAGCTGTATCCCAGATAGAATCTGAGTCTGCTGAGATGATACTTTTGGAGCATTGTTCTCTTGGCCCGAAACAACCCCGAGTCAAATGGACACTGCTTAGACCTTATCTCACTTGACCGCCCTGCAGAATTTGGCATCATGGACTGAACCCTTCTCTGGGAAACTCTTGTCTTCTGAGAGCTTTCCTCTCTTGGAAAAAATTTCTACTGTGATGTTTGACAGCTCTGATTTCTAGACTGATTGCTCAATAGTTGGTCTTTCTGCATTTTGTCATGATCTTGGTACACAACACATGCACTGCAGTGATTTCACCTAATTATGATGTCAAGTGTGACAAATAAGGCAAAGAATCAATGACGTCTATATTTATAAGAGTTAAAAATTTATATTTACAATTTCTTACTAGACTAAAAATTTGGTACCCTTCTGGTACACCAAGTTAACATGTAAAATGAACTCCTTATTTGCTGCTTTGCCTCCCTTGGCCTTCCTGCACCATTTAGTTGCTTAATTTAAAAGCCTAGATCTCATTCTTTAATTCATTTGTCTCCATTATTCCTTACAAATAATCGTTAAGACTCGACATTCTAGTCATATGTCCTGTTTAGGAATCTCTTTCCATGCTTGTTGCCAGTGTCATGGTTCAGGTACCTATAGGTATTAGTGACTTTTGAATCACTGGGAAAAAAATCTGACAGGACATTTCAAGGAGAGAGGATTTACTTGGACTAACAGTTGTGAAGTGTTCAGTCCATGTGCACTTGGCTGTGACAAAATGCCTGGCACTAGCAGCCTAAAGAAGGGAGGTTTTATCATAGTTTGAAGCTGGGAAGGCATGCCATGTCAATCAATAATAGCTAACCATCACCAGCTCTGAAGGACCAGCCTTAGCCACCAGCTTCCTCTGGTTAGGCTCCTCTACCCAAAGCTCACTAAACAACCTGAAAATAAAGCATCATAAAGCCTCTTACAGATTCAAACCATAGATAGCATCATATATACCACGTGCCCCTTTTCAAAATTATTGCTGCAGACTACTAAGCATTTTCTCTGGCTCTTGCCATGTTCCAAAGCTTTATGAAGTATACATGCACTCATTCACCTCACCTGATTGAGATCCTTTGAATGTTTATTACCACTCTTATAAAGTTCAAACTTATGATCAGAAAAAATACCCCGGACGCTTTGATTCCCTTGTTCTGCCTTCAGACTCTGTAGATTCAGTTCTTGCCCTGTTTCTTTTACTCTACCCAACCACTGTACTGAAATGCTTAGTTATTAAACTGGCCACTCCCTTATTTCTCCCTTGTGGCATTGCATACATTCTCCCCTCTGTGTTGAACAATTTCTGCTTATTTATTGGCCTGTTCTCTTCCATCCTTGTAGCTGAAAGAGCATTTACTTCAAAAACCTTTTCCTGTTTCTCTAAGATCTGATTCACAAGCACATCATTTTTACCAGAAAAACACCTGGTGCATTCATACTTCACAAAATGTATGTAAAAATAGTTACACTCCACACCCACCAAGAGCTTTTTGAGATAGGAATTATGCATTTTCAACATCTTGTCCTAGCATCTTCATCAACATTTGGTACAAGGTAGGCACTCGACAAATAAATATTAGAATAAGCTCTTTTTCTGTTTAATAAAAAACTTAAAGGGAAGCCCATGATCTTGTTTTATTTTGGAGCCACTGAGAGTCAGGCGAGGCCGGTCAGCTCTCTCTATAGATGATATACCCTCTATTCCTATTCCAGGTATGGCTGTAGTTGGTGGGGAGTAGATAATTGACAAAAAATAGTTGAAAATTGGTGCTTCAAAGTCCACAGCTGGTGTTCCAAGAGTCTTCTCTATGTATTCCTAAAGTATAGTGCAAGGTTTCTCACTGTTCTTGGAGACCTCATGTGCCGATGGTATTTGAAGCCCTGGCAATGCTTAATTCCACATTCACAGCTTTGGGGGAGGTGTGTGGAATCCAGAGTGCTGGGCCTAATGCTTCCCACTTGTGGGAATCAAATCGAGGTTGTCAGTGGCTACAGATTGCCAAGAGGACTTGGTTGTTCCGTGAAGTCTCTTTTTCCATATGCACCCTGGGATGATTTGTCTGTAGTGGTGCCAGGAGTCTGTAAAGACCGAAGTGCTGTGAGCACACATCGGCACAAGTGTCTTCTCAGGGCTCCATCCTGCCATCATTGCATGAGAAACAGGGCTTGTCCACTGCCTTGGAGACGACCTTTCTGAATTCTAAGGACTCTTAAGAGGGCTACGAGTGACACGCATCTACACCTAAAGGAAAGAAGGATGAGTAAGTGAGGAACAGCGAATCACATACTTTTACAAATTAGATTTATCTGTAAGCTTTAAATATGTGCAAACATTTTGTGTAATCTGGTATGAGTTATGGTTTTGTTTTTTTATTAAACAGCCATTTTGTCTCATCCTTATGTGTGAAGTAAAAAGAGACATGTTTGTGCATTTTTCTCTTTGGAAAATATTGAATTTTGAGGGGGCTATGAGTCTTTCTAGTCAAACTGAAAAATTGCTCAGCACTGAGAGGCTATTCCATCTGAGCTCAAGCTGTGTTGGAGTTTGACAGCATCTTTTCCTTTGGCGATGAAAACTGTGTGTGATTCTTATGACTTGGTGAATCTCAAACAGACTCATGGTCCACAGAATGCAGATATGGATGCATTCTGAACCCAAGGGGCACGCAGAAGCCCCATCTCAAAGGAAAGAAGACAAGCAATGTTTAAAGGACATGGATGGCCCGACTTTAACCAAAAGCCTTGAGAGGTTTAAGCGTCCCATAATTTGGTTGTGTTTGCATTTAAAAAATCTGAAAGTTATTAAATTTCCCAGACTCCTTGTTGTTTACTCCAGGTCCTATCGATAAACAGCAGCGAGAATGTGGCCTGGCAGTTCTCAAGGCTTAAAGAAGAATAACTGTTACCCGTGACTTATACACCACAGCTCTGAGCAGTATTATCTCATTTAAGTTGACAACTTCCTCACAGAACAGTTTCGTTTTCTTCTCTTTATACATGGACTGATGTGACTCAGATAAAATGATGCGTGCAAAGAGTGCAGTTAGCAAGCTTCGGTCTCTGGCTGACTGCTATTGTCTATGCTTACAGTATTCGCCTCCAACTCCCTCGTGTTCACTCTGCTTTATAGAAAATTCTTGCCTCCCTTACTTTACTTAGGTGTCTTCTATGCCCTTCAAAATTCATCCCTCTCAAGAGGCTTTCCCTGTTTTCCTATTGATAGCTTAGTTAGGTGCCTATGCATGATCTGTAGTCTGCCTTCCTCAGACACTCATGCCTGTATCTCTCTGTTATCTGACTCATCATCCAGACTTTTAACCCCTTCACCACTGGAGCCTTGTCAGCTTTCCATCTTTAGTAATGCCGCAGTATTTTGCTGAATGAAAAAGTAATAAATTAGTGCCTGCCTTAGGATGAGGGTGGTTGCTGCTGTGCGGCTAAAAGAGGAAAACTGCAGTATCCCGTGACAATTATTCTCTCCAGACACGCTGAATGGAGGCTGTTCAGGAATGAGTGACAGGAGACAGTTGTCACTCATCCCCTGCTTTTATGTTGCCTCCATCCTACTCAGTTAACATAATAGCTGAAGAATTTCATCTCAGGCTCTCTTGCTTTCATGGTCCAGCTGCCATCACGAAGATGGTGCCTTGGGCAGAATTAAGTGCTAGTACTCTTTTAGGGTGGTAAACCCTGGGCAGTCAGTATGAGAGGAAAGGGCATGACCAGGGATGAACAACAAATACCGGTGGTGAAGCTTTATTGCCGGTGCCATTTTCTGGTGAAGCTGTTGCTGCTGTTTGGTAGGTACCCACACTTGACCACATAAGCACGTGTTTAGGCAGCATAACTTGGAGGATGAGAGAAATGGCATGGGTCTGTTTATCTTCTCCCCCTTCCATCTTTTGGTCATGATGGCAGCGAGGGGAGACAACTACTCTGTATTTCAGTGTGGCCCATCCAGCTTGTTTTCTAGCCCCTGATACTATGTGGGAAGGCAACTTGCTAAATGTAAAAGAAAATGGAAGGATGGGGCTGATTCAAAGGGATGACTGTATTATTCTGTACGATCATTCTGCTGCTTTGGTGGACGCCTACAGGGAGAAAACCCAAGCAGGTAAAGCTGAGAGATGCTGGATGGGCATGTGGAAAACATAGACATATTTCTACTTTGTGCCAACCGTTCATTTCTCTTTTCAAATCTTCAACCTCTTGGCCTTACAAATGGTGACAAAACAGATCCAAATACCAGAATGTCTTCTGTTGGACAAAATGCTGGCACACCAAACATCATTCAACATGTCTGAAGTCTAATTGCTTTAGTACTTTTCCATCGAGAACTTTCCCTTTTCTGGTTTTCATCATTTCTATTTTCAGAAGCATCCATACTTATACTCATTCTGGTTGAAGTTTTAGCCTACTAGAGCTGTCTCTGATTCTACCCTGTGGCGGCTTAGATTAATGCAGACAAATTGTAATAAATATATAAACAACTTTAATGGAAAAATCAGACTCACAAAACCAAGGTTCCAGCAGAGCACAGGAAACAGGAAGGGGCACACAGGCTTCTGCTGCCCAATTTATCAGTAAACATTCGCCAGAGGCAAGCCCGCCCCCTATGAGGCTGGCCTAACCCTACACTACCCCCCTTCGCAGATAGGTAGGTTCCTCCATATACTTGTGTCAGCCATCTATTCAGTAGTGGCAAGGACATACTCTGGCTCAAATTACATATTTAGGGGATGTAAGGATATGACTAATGAACCTCTTTACTTTCTGACTTGCTGCTATATTGGTGCAGTGAATGTTACTTTTCCTGAAGGTGCAGTGGGAGGGGGTATAGAGGAAGAAACAAGGCAAGTACAATTCATAGCACAGTAGCAGAACCAGATATGGAAGCCTGACCTGGGAGACTGAAAATGAAAGATGGCCATTGCTCCAGATGCCATAATTTTATCAACCTGCCTCTGTGACTGGATCTGCAGAGAGAATGGAAATGAACTGGGAAGATATAAAGGAGGAGTTTAAAAATATATATGTGATTTAAGTTAGAGGTCCTTTGACAGACATTGTAGAGCTAATGTCTTGTGAAATTTCTTGTTTCTTGTGGGTCATTTCTGCTTTCTCTTTCAAAGCACAGAGTGAGTTCCAGAAGCAGCAATATGTGGGTCTCTTCTTTACACACACACACACACCTTTAATTATACACACATATATATTTGTATTATATTGGTTTCTTCTCTATGTGTATTATTTACAATGGGATTTTGGAAAAAAATAGGAAAAAGAATTTTATGAGAATAAGCAAGCTAAATTTGGGAGTTTTGAAGTTTTAGATACCACTAGAAGAGGTGAATGAAGCCTGCCCTACTAATTGTATTTGGCAATAAATGTATCATAAAGCTAGATATTGTGATGTATGCCTAATACTACAAGCATTTGTCAGGCTGGGACTGGTAGGTGACTTGATCTCACAATTTCATGACCTGCTTGATAACATAAGTGGCCTCTTCTCAAAAAAAGCATCACCTACCTTGCAGAGTAACTAGATTTCCAGGGTTCCCACCATACATGTTCACACAAGCATGCCATATGAGAAAATAGGTATGTTCATTTGGTTGATTGTGACAATAATTTCAGAGTGTGTACATTCTCTCGAAATATGATGTATGTCTTGATTGTAATTCTTGTTTGGTAAACATGTCTCAATAAAGCTAGGAAAATAAAGAATCTTTATTCCAACTTTCAAAATCTACTTTTTAGGAATGCAGTCCAAGGGACTCAAGGGTTTTTTTCTATTGCTATTGAATCTCTCTCCATAGGAAAACTATCTTTGATGACAAAGGAAATTAGACTCCAGAAGTGATATTTTGCCTGCAAAGTATCTAATGGCCTTTTCATTTCCCTACTGAACTCTGTAACCATGGAAACTTCAATTTCTCTCTTGGATAAGCTACAGAAATACTTATCAACTAATGAACCAAGAAATGTTATATTTTTTGAACTATGCTTAGAAGTGTTTTGCTCAGATTTTAAAGGTCAGAGCACTTTAGGGTTATGTTTGTTCCATAATTTTTCTATGTAACATATTCACTTTCCATTAAAATCTAATTTTCTCTACCAATAAGATGCTAGACTTCTGATCTCTCATGGAAATTCTACTTTGTATGAATCACCTCATCCAAATGTATGCTCTCAGTGAACCTGTCATCAAGTGAATTTGATGCCTTAATTTTTCCCTTTTGTGGTGGGATGCTGAACTTCTTAGCAGGCAGGCTGTTAGTGAAGTTGGGGGGGAGTGAGGCAAAAAATGAGAAAAATCATACATCAATTGCTGCTGGAGCTAAGAGTGACTATCAGTGAACGTCTGATGCTGTAATTTCTGGGAAAACCCAGCAATCTCTACAGAGTTAAAGATGAAGGCAACTGGACTCCCTTTATTTCTTCAACATTTATATACAAACACTTTAGATACATAGGTAACTGTGGCATAGATTTATCCTTTAAGGGTGGGATGACAGGCGCATGTTTGTATATTAATTTAGAAACACTTTCTGTGCATATGTTATTCACATAGGCCATGAAGGTACAACAGTACATAACCCAAATTCTTGCAGGTGCAAACTATGTGACCTAGTTTAAATAATAGACAGTGAGGATCAAGTTCAACTGTAACTGGTGTTCAGAAGGTCTAGCAGCTATTTGCGTACGGCCTGAAAGAGCTTTATAAATGAGTTAGAATTAGCTCTGGGACCTGCATGGTAGGCAAAACTGGAAATGTGGGAACGTGTTGAAATAAGAGCGGCGGCGGGGCTGCGTCCCCAACACCCCGGCCGCTTGGCTAGCTTATGCCCGAAATAACAACACACAAACTGTATTCATTTAAAGAACTGCTTGGCCCATGAACTCTAGCCCTTACAGGCCAATTCTCGCACCTGGACTAGCCCATTTCTAATGATGTGTGTAAGCACCCCAAGGTGCGCTTACCGGGAAGATTCTAGCCTAAGTCCATCGTGGGTTGCAGCTGCCTGGGAGAGCTGAGCATGGCGTCTCTGCTCCAGCAGAGCTGTCGGGTCTCTCCGGAAGCAGAGCAGAGTCTGACCTCACTTCCTCTTCCGCCCAGAATTCTATTCTGTTTACTCCTCCCATCTATGTTCCAAGCCATGAGGCCAAGCAGCTGGTTTATTATAACTTAACCAATGAAATCAACAGATTGATATATGACACTCCCACATCACTTCCCCTTTTTCTGTTTAAACAAAAAAAGAAGGCTTTAACTTAACATAGCAAAATTACATATAACAAAACAGCACCTCCCATTACCACCAGGCTGGAAACTAACCCTTTATGATATCTACCATTGGGGGACAAAAATTCATATGCAAACCTTAGCACCCCTCCTGGTATAATGTTCTTTAATTATGGGATTCCATGCTTAAATGAACCTTCTTGTAATTGTCGCACACTAAAGCCAGTGATATAGATTCTAAGAAACTTGAGAGAAGTTTATTCTTGGTGTCTGAAAGATATAGATATGTCCTATAAGAACAGGCAGTGGGACACCTAAGTTTTTAATTTATGAACTTAGACTCAATGTTTTTGGCCCAGTTAATACAGTAGTTGTGAGTTCTGTTTTCTATGCAGGCATTAAATCAAGCCAGAAATTGGCTGGTTACTTCCATAGTATCCATGCCATTATTGCATATTTTGCCAAGCCAGTCATTATTATAACTGTGGAGGTTCACAGTTAGGTAGGACTGATGATGAGTTTTCTCCTTCACCTTTTGTACTGACATCTTCACTTGAAATGTGTACGTGTGCATGTGTTGTGTGTGTTATGAGCTAAAGAGTAAGTTTCATTTTTCTCAGCTGTAGATCAAATTGTTATAGCATCATTCTTTGGAAACTTATCATAGCATCCATGAACTGTGGGTCTTGGAAGGCCATCTAGACCTTGTTAGTATGGATTCCAAGGGTAAATTGATCAGTATTTTGTATGACTAAGCACAGACTCTGTTGTAGCTGAGGCTCCTGGGGAAAGGAACAGTGACAGCCTGGTTTTTAAGGACACCTCCCCTCCAGATGCTGGTGTCAGACTTGCTTCAGTTTCGGTGCAGATACCATCACTGTTCCTTTACTGTGTTTCTGCACTCTTATTAATAAATGCAAATGAGCAAGAATACAATATAAAATGGATCACATCACAATCACACACAACCCGAGTAGCACAGTGTTCTGTGTCTTCCATGTTTTATCTGTTTAAACTAGGAATTGCCAGAAGGCCATGAAAAGATATTCTGTGGTGAAATGAATTTTGCACATTTCTTCTTGTATTTTGACTACTTATTTCTTTTTATATTAGTTGGTGCATATAACTACAGAATATTGTCATTTTCCTGGCAAATGCTACCTTCTATTGTTACATAATGACATTTTATCTAGCTTAATGCCCTTGTCTTGATTCCATTTTGTTTGATTCAAATGTGATTATTCCCATTTTATTTTGCTTTGTTGAGCACAGTATCTCTTCCTACACTTTTACTACTTCCACACTATGTGTGTATGCCCCTGCGGGACTCCTTCAACCTCTGGTGAGCCATTTTAGTTCAAATGATACATTTAATTTCTTTTTGTTGTTGTTGATAAATTGGAATTTATTTGTAACATTTAAAGTTTTTTTAATATGTTTCTTTTACTGAATTTTTAACGCTTTATTACATTTAAAATATACTAAAATATTTTTTTCTCATTCAACTTTGTTTAATCTCTATGAGTTTGGAAGGAAAATCTTCTCTACTGACAACACTTGCTTTACAATGTTCCATTAAAGTCTTTGCTCTCTGGCTTTTTGTTTATCACTTTCAATCTTAATCTTTAAAACTAAAATCTTATTAGGATTCAACTCTAGACAGAAGGCTTTGTTTCTAGGAATTTAGATTAGCTTGTATAAAATCAATCTTTATTCTGAGAACAAACCACAGAGCTGGGGAAAATATGAAGTGTGCTTGAATGCATTGGCAAAGAGCCGAGGCAACCAAACTGTGAGAACTGAGATCGGAAGAGACTTAACTGAGGTTAGCCAAACACGACCCAGCGCTTTCTTTTTAAAGCATTTGAAGGTTCTTAGTGCTGCAAAGATGGGTAGAGCCTGTCTTAGTGTCCTTGTTTGAGGATATGAAAATTGTAGGGTTTGTGGTAGTTAATAAGAAAAATGTAACAGAGGAAAGAAAATGGAAAATATTTTGCTAAGCTGAATGAGAGGAGGAAGTGAAAGAAAAGTGCAGGCAGGTGAAATAAATGCAAACAAACAAGAATACAATATAAAATGAACCACATCAGTGTTTACATTTCTTAGATAAAGGACTAGAGGTTGAGGCTTGTATAGGTTGGTTTGGGATTTGGGGGTTGGGAGTCTCATTGGGAAAGTGCCTTATTAGCATGTTTGAGGTTTTGCATTTAATCCTCAGAGCTGTCGGAAAACAAAAACAAAAGCAGAAAATGAAATGTTGTAATGAATGTATGTAGAGAAATATGCTGGAGAGAAACGTAGAACTTGTCAACTGTTTCTTGTTAAAAAAAAAGCACACACATATGAAATATGAACACTGAAGTTGAAGAGAAAATAATAGAAAAATACGTAACATGTTGTAAGCAGAGGATGCTTGCTTGTTTCCCAGCCACCCAGACCAGAAGGGCACCAGTTGAAGATGGATGCCCCAATGATACCAAAGGACTTTGAATGACTATTCAGGCAGTGAGATGTCTCTGCCAATTCTAGAGTTTTGAAAGTTGCTTATAATTCATTTCCTGTTTACTTCGGTAATATTATATTCTCTGTAGTCTTTGATGGAGTTGAAAAATAGATATAGTTTTCCTTAGTTATGAAAAAATATAAAATAGATATAAATGTTGTAACTGTAATTATTGCTTGATGCCTGTTTTATTATATGTAATCTTACTATGTTAAAGTTAAAGTTTTCCTTTTTATTTGAATAGAAAAGGGAAAATGGTTTGGGAAGTCCTTCTGTATATGTGTTGCTTTTACCGGTTTAATGAATAAATGTGTTTCATCCAGTGGTTTAGCAGAATAGAGCAAGGCAGCAATTCCCAGCAGATAGAGGAAGAAAAAGGGCAGAATCAGGGAGATGCCAAGTAGCTGCTGCAGGAGACAGATGTTGGATGGAAACTTATCGGTAGGCCACAACCTCTCATGGTGATATGCAGATTAATAGAAATGGGTTAATTTAAGATAAAAGAGCTAGCTAGAAATACACTTAAACTATTGAACAAACAGTATTGCAATTAATATAGTTTCTATATGATTATTTTGGGTCTGGACAGCTGGAAACGAACGAGCAGTCTCTCCCTACGACATGTAAAGACTGATGATTCTGGGTTGACATCACTTCCTGCCAGCATAATGAAGCTACTCTTTCATTGTGGGCAAGGCATCATTTGTCATTGTAACCATCATTTATTATGTTTTTTTATTCCTTTGATTTTCTCTTTTTTAAGTATATATTTGAGAGTTGTCAGACTTGCCTTCCTTTTGTCTGATAGACTTTTTGTCATATTTTTCTTTATCTACTTACATACACTAAATTCTAGAAACTTTAAGGTATATGTTGTGGTTTATTAATGTAATATTTCATTGTATCTAATATGTTGTAAATAATATATTTTACTTGTTATTACAGTTTTATTTTTATACTTTTGGTCTTCAAGATAGACTCATCAGGTTTTTAATAATCTCATGTTCCATAATTGTATATCAAACCACAAATTTATTTTATTACATAAGTTTTCAAATTAAAAATAAATACCCAAAGTCTGTGTATGACTCAGTAATCTTATATTGGGTAAGGTAGAGCTGTTTAGTCCCTTCTTTGATTAAAATCATGTTTCTTGGAATCTCAGAATATGATAGTTATTTGGACATAGAATTTCACAAATACATCTAATTAAAATGAATTCAAGCCATGCTAGCAAATATAATGAGATCTAACTCTAATGTGAATGGTGAGTTTATGTTAAGCACATTGAGAGAGTCAGGGTTTTCTAGAGTAACAGAACTTACAGAATGAATCTCACTCTCTATTAAAGGGTAGTAATTAGGATGACTTTCAGACTATGATCCAAATAATCTAACAATGACTGCTTAGGAATGGAAGGTCCAATAATTCAGTAGTTCAGTCCAAGAGGGTGCATGTCTCATCTGGTCCTCAGGATATGCCAGAAATCTAAAGAAAAAGGCTCTAGTGCCAGTGAAGGAATGGACATGTGTAGTCGGAGGCTGCTCATTCATTCCTGGTCACTCAGGCCCGAATAACCACACAAAAACTGTATTAATTAAATCACCGTTTGACCTACTAACTCTAACTTCTTATTGGCTAGCTCTTACATCTTATATTAACCAATTTCTGTTATTTTATATTTTATCATGAGGCTCATGGCCTACTGGCAAGCTTCCTGCTGGCGGCTCATGTCTTTCTCCTCTGGTAGCTCCATGGCTTCTCACTGACTCCACCTTCTTTCTCCCAGCATTCACTTTAGTTTTACCTGCCTAGCTCTATTCTGCCTTGTGTAGGCCCAAAGCAGGTTCTTTATTAATCAATGGTAATAAAGCATATCCACACCATACAGAGGGGAATTCCACATCAGACATGCTAGCCAGGCAAGAGCAAGCAGGCAATGAGACGAACAAGAGTTTCCTTCTTTCATGTCCTTCTCTCTTAGAAGGTCTGGCCCAGATTAGAAGTAGGATTTTCCAGCTCAAATGATCTGGATTAAAGGTGTGTTTTTCTACATCAAAGATATGGATTAGACATAGATCTTCCCTCTTCAAATAAAGCAAAAATCCTGCACAGGTATACCTCTCATTTTTGGGTTTTAGTTAATTCCAGGTGTAGTCAAATTGACAACCAAGAATAGACATCGCAGATGTCATGTAAAGACAACACAAAAGGACAGTGCTCTGTAAAGACAAAGGCAGTCTGACTACTCTTAGAGGTCTACATGCTCAAGATTACTGAGAGACATGGAAATCTGGAAGAGAGGTAGGAAATAGTACTAAAGGCAAAAGGTCTGCTGGATTTCAGACTTCTAGTTTTCAGAATTATAGAGGACCAGATTTATGTTATTTTGTGTAATCAGTTTTGTGGTATGTTTTTAGAGCAGCCTTTGGAGATTGACATAAACTACACCTGCATAACACAATACATTTGTATAAAGCAATAACTCCTGCTCCAAGAGATCATATGAAGACTAAGTAAGATTGTGTGTATAAACGACTTTGCCTTGTCAATCCAGAGCAAATGCCTGATAAAGTTACCTGCTTTCATTGGAATCTTGTGTGTAGAGGAGGCTTGGCGCGTTTTGCAGTGTGCTTGTGCTCATTTCCTCAGCACAGACATATCCAGATGTCTTCAGGGAGGCATCATTGCTCATCAACACACACACACAAAAAACCCTGACTCTAATTGCCTTTCATTCACAATCCTGTCCCTGTGATCTCAGTCAAGAACCTGATATTTTTTTCAATCTTCTATGAAACTGTGCTAAATAACTTTCCATCACTGTGATAGAATGCCTAAGAACATCAGCTTAGAGCAGGAAAGGGCTCATTGGGCTCCAGTCTCACAGGTCTCCTTCCATGGTTTCTTGGATGTCTTGTTAAGAGAAAAGCATGGAAGGGGGCATGTGGTGGAGGAACAATGGTTACTGTTGCTTACTTCATGGCTGGAAGGGAGTGAGAAGGAGGGATATTTATTTGGGGTAGGGACAGAGAAGGTGGTGAAAGATAAGATCCAAACCATAACACGGTTCATCACATCAGAGAAATTCTGAATTCTGAACCATATTTCATGAACGGAACAGTAGGGTTATCCATTCAAATAAGATAACATTGTTTTTATAATAGAGAGCCAGAGTTACTTGTGTTGAAGGAGGAAAAGTTCAACAATAGTGTGTTCTTGGCTGCTTTTTCTTGCTCAGAAAGATCTTTCCATGAGTGTTTTATAGAAGAAAATGATAGAAGTAAAACTAAGAAAAAAAAAGGTAATAATATCTGAATAGTTTGGTTGCTGTGTGACTCACTTAGAGCCAGCCTGAGAGCCATAGCCTTACTTTATTTCATAGCTCTCACTGGTACTTAAGTTTGGGCGTCAGTGGCAAAACCTTGAAGCCTGGGGTGGAGTACTATGAGAAAAGTTAAATTTAATCCTCTGAGTCCTAACATACTAAAATTCCTGTGAATCAAAATAACAGTGTGCTTTGAAATAATTTCTAGCGTGGATTGAGAGAATGAATGGACATTTAGAATGAATGACATTATTTTTAGAAGTGGCTTTTTTCTTCCTGTTTGTTTCATTGTGGACTTGAGTTGGCAAACCATGAAGAAACCCTATGTGCTGTCATGCAGCATAAGGAGTTCTGCACGTCCCATCTCTTCCAACATTCTTGGAGACTTCTAGGATAATGCTAGGTTTAAAATATGAACAAAGAATAAAGTTGTAGGTTGGGCAATTGCATCTTAATTGAAAGATAGATGGTTGAACTCTAGACAGAAATCAAATGTGGAAAGCACTAGAAGAATTGTCTTTTAAACTTTGTGTTTTTTTTTTCTTGTAAGTAGAAGTTTTCTTTCCTGTGAAGATTAGTATCTTGGTGTGATTATATAGTGTGGTTACACACCAACAATTTACCGAGTGATATCACTACATGAGAAGATAAATCTAGAGAGATCATTCATTCACACTATAGTGCATCTTTTTGAATATTCATATAATACCAATGAATATTCATTAACAATCTTCTGAATGGTGATGAAATAGAAGACTCATACACATACAAGATCCTTAGAAAGCCATTTATTCACTAGTTCATTAAAATATTTGACTGGTACACTCAAATACTGTAATATGAGTTGAAAAGAAAGATACAAACACAACAAGTAGTGTAGACAATCTGGTGAATGATGGTCAGTAATTTGGAGAAAAATATGTTTGAGGGACAAATGAAGAATATAGGGTCACGAGGTGCTTTTTCTACAACTTGCTTATTTATTTAGACTTATTTCTTTAAATTATTTTATGTATGTCTTGGTTATTTTCTTATTGTTGTGATAAAGACACCATGGCCAAGCCAACAGTTTCAGAAGATGAGTCCATGAATACCATGACAGGCAGGCGGGCATGGTGCTGGACCAGTAGCCAAGAGCTTATATCCTCATCTATAAGCACAAGGCCAAAAGAGTTAACTAACCAGGAATGGCTCAGGCTTTTGAAACCTCAAAGTCTACCTGCAATGACACACCTCCTCCAAAAAGGCCAGATCTCGTAATTACTTCCAAGCAGTTCTACCAACTGGGAAACAAACATGAGCCTATGACAGGTCTTCTCACTAAAACCCAGCACATTTTACTCCCTGGTTGTTGCGGGATGTCCTTCCACTCCTCCAGCCAATAGCCGCTGAGATACCAGCCCATTGGGGCATGGTCTCTCTCTTTAAAAAAGTGGCCACTTCCCTCCTCGCTCTCTTACTTCCTGCTCTGCTTCTGGCGACTAGACTCCCTTCCTGATTGTGCAGAGGGGTGTTGTCTGGGACACTGATCTGTAAGTTTTCCCCCTTTAAATAAATAACCATTCTATTAATCATAATTCCAAACTGGTGGGGGATTGTTTGTGACTTTTGCCTTCGCCTTCACCTGGTCCCCACAGGCTTGTGGCTATACCATAAGGCAAAATGCTTTTAGTCCAACTTCAAGAGTCACCATATCTGATGGAGGAAGGTCATTGGTTAATTATAATAAACCAACTGCTTGGCCTCATAGCTTAGAACATAGATGGGAGGAGTAAACAGAATAGAATTCTGGGCGGAAGAGGAAGTGAGGTCAGACTCTGCTCTGCTCCCGGAGAGACCTGACAGCTTTGCTCTCTGGAGCAGAGACGCCAGGCTCCGCACTCCCAGGCAGCTCCAACCCATGGTGGACGGAGGCTAGAATCTTCCCGGTAAGTGCACCTTGGGGTGCTTACACACATTACTAGAAATGGGCTAGTCCAGGTGCAAGAATTAGCCTAGAAGAGGCTAGATAGAAATGGGTCAAGCCGTTAAATGAATACAGTTTGTGTGTTGTTATTTCGGGCATGAGCTAGCCAAGCGGCCGGGGTGTTGGGGACGCAGCCCCGCCACTCATATTTCAACAATAGTCTTTCACAGTCTCAACATAGTTTAAAAACCTAAAGTAGAAAGTCTCTTCTCAGAATCAAGGCAATCTCTTAATTGTATCAAAACAAAAAGGTAAATTACATACTTTCAAAGTACAATGGCACATAATATATTGTTTACATTTGGGTTACTATTGCTCTGATGAAACATCATGACCAAAAGAAACTTAGAGAAGAAAGTATGGATTTGGCTTACACTTCCACAACACTATTCATTACTGAAGGAATTCAAGACAGGAAATCAACCAGGGCAGGAACCTGGTGGCAGGAGCTGATGCAGAGGCCATAGAAGAATGCTGTTTACTTACTTGTTCCTCATGGCTTGTCAGCCTGCTTTCTTATACAACCCATGACCAATGGCTCAGGGGTGAGCCTCAATGGCCTCAGCCCTCACCCATCAATCACTAATTTAAAAATGTCCTACAGACTTGTCTATAGTTTGATCTTTTGGGGGATATTCTCTCAGTTGATACCCTCCTCTCTGATGACTATAGCTTGTGTCAAGTTGATATAAAACTAACCAGCACAATTACCATTCCAAAAGGGAGGAATAGGGGCATGGAAATGAAATCCAAAGCAAGTCCAAAAAACAGCAGGAGAAACTCCAAATTCTGTAATTCCAAGTCTCACGTCAAAGGGTTTAGATGCCCCCCCTCCCCCCCGCTTTGTTGACTGCAATATACTTCTTTCTCTTGGGTGGTTTCTACTCCCTGTCTATAGTTCTCTTTGGCAGACATTTCATGGTTCTGGTACCTCCAACATCTTCCAGTGCAACTCAGAATTCACCTTTACAACTTTACATATGGTCTCTCTGGGCCTCTGTGCAGAAACTCCTCTGCCACACACCTGACCTAAGTGGTTTTCCTTAGCCTCAGAGAAAGAGTTCACAGCCCCTTTTACTCTTTGTACCTTGCATGACTCTAAAACCAGAACAATGTGGCTGGCAGGTTGGCATAAAACCTAGCCCTCTATTTGAATTCATTTGTATAAGCTTTGGTTTGTTGATGCTGTATTTAGAGAATTTCTTAAGACTTTTTGTTTTACAAGTTGGAAGCTTAGGTGTCTGGGGTCTTACCCTGAGGGCAGCAACCCCTTTATTCAATTTTATATCAGGCCATTTATCACTTTTACCCTGGGATTCAACACTAAATTTTCTCCTCATTTTGTGTTTCCCCTTGTTCTGCCTGTTCTTTTCTCATTGTTGCCCTGTATAAGGGTTATTACTAATAACCACAGCACAGACTCAGTATTAGTATTCTTGAAACCTACTCTGCCAATGAAATTAATCCAAATTTACTCAGTTTCGCCTCCGGTAGATTTTTGAGACAAGCCAAATAGCAGCCACATTATTCATTAAAATATCACAAGATTTGTCTCTAACTTAGTTGGTAATATTTTTACCCTCTCAAACTTCTTGGGCTGGGTCTCTAAAGTCCACATGTCTCTCAGTGCTATGTCTTCCAAGCTTTTCTAGGATGGTTTGTTCAGTCCCACTTAAAGCATTTCCTAGTCCAATGTCC
The DNA here is from genome assembly GCF_014885135.2 of Alexandromys fortis. Taxonomy (NCBI): domain Eukaryota; kingdom Metazoa; phylum Chordata; class Mammalia; order Rodentia; family Cricetidae; genus Alexandromys; species Alexandromys fortis. Next base: position 16,950,959 of record NW_026067900.1, read on the forward strand.
CAAAGTCTTCTACATTCCTCAAAAAATAGAATATGGTCAGGCCTTTCACAGCAATAACTTACAAGTACCAGCTTCTATCTTTGTTACTCTTAAATTGCAGTGAGAAAACACCAAATCCAGGCAAATTATAAAGATTTTATTTGAGGCTTGCCGTTTCAGAGGGTGGATCTATGAGCATCATGGTAGGGTGCATGGCAGAAGGAAGGCAGGTAGGCAGGTAGGCAGGCATGGTGCTGGAGAACTAGCTAAGGGTTTACATCTGATCCACAATTAAGAAGCAGAGAGAACAAGCTAACTGGGAAGGACATACCACCTTCAACAAAGCCACTTTTCCTAATGCTTCCCAAACAGTTCCATCAACTTTGGAACCAAATATTCAAATACATAAATGCCTCCCATGGTGGCATTCTCATAGACCACCACAAAGTATATGTTTATTTGTTTGAGTGTATACACATATGCCACATGTGTGCAGGTTCCTATGGAGGCCAGAAGAGGCCATTGGCCCCTATAACTGGAGCAACAGGTACATATGTGTAGCCTAACATGGGTGCAGGGACTTGAACCCAGGCCCTTTAGAAAAAGTGCACTGAGTTATCTTTCTCTCTCCAGCCCCTTATTGTACAATATGAAACCCACTTTATTAAATTATCTAACACTTGATGGAAGGGAGGATATGCTTAGAAATTCTGGACAAGTAATTAACATTTTACAATCTCAGTGACCAAGGGAGAAATCTAAGCTAAAGATGGCTCACATATAAGTTGCAAATTACTGGCATCATCTTTTTACTTACCAAAGATCTTGAAACTCTTCTGAACCAATTATGTACTGTTTCTTCTATAAATCCTTTTTTATTGTCTCACTTGAACTCTGGACTGGTTATAATGATTTTGTTTAAGATTTTGAGTGTGCCTTCAAATATTAGGTGTTTTTTTTTGTGCAGTGGATTGAGGTAGAGTCTACACTTGGTTGTCTTGAAGTTGTGCATAGTTTGTTATTATTACTCTTTGGGGGGTCTGCCATCCAGCTCCCAAATAAGTCAATGGAGGTTTATTTTTTACTTTGCTTGGCTTGTTTCTAGCCAGCTTTTCTTAACTTAAATTATCCCATTTACCCTTTGCCTCTGGGCTTTTACGTTTCTCTATTCTATATGCCTTTCTTTCCTTCTTACTCCATGACTGGCTGTGTGGTTGGTTGGCTGGCCCCTGGCAGCCTCCTCTCCTTCTCCTTTCTCACTCCTTTCTTTCTCTCTTTTTCTTCTATTTATTCTCTCTGCCTGTCAGCCTCTTCCATTCCTCTCTCCTGCCTAGCTACTAAACCAGCTATTCATCTCTTTATTAGACTAGTCAGGTGTTTTAGACAGGCAAAGAAACACAGCTTTACAGAGTTAAACAAATGCAACATAAAAGAAAGCAACACATCTCTGCATCATTAAACAAATACTCCACAGCATAAACAAATGTAACACATCTTAACCTAATATTCTGCAGCAGCTTTGACAAGGGCAAGGAGCTTAGGAAAATACTTCATAACAAGTACTCCTTCAGGATCTTTATCTGAACGTTGGAGGAATCAGGCTAAAAGCTTTTATACATTGGCTCTCGTTTCCAGTCTGATCTTAATTCCCTTGTGAGCATTTAAAAGTTCTCACATGGTGCAGCTCTCCTGTAAGCCTTTTCAATCTTACTGTGATAGGTTTTCATGCATTTTACCCTCCGACAGTCTCTCATTCTTCTTCACTTACCGATTTGCCTATGGACTCAGTTAAAAAAAAAAAGATGCTGCATAAAATGCTTTGATGCTTTTATAAGGTGTCCATGGGATTTTCTTTCATGCTCTTTGTGGTGTTTACATCAGAATCAAGGCAAAGTTAACTTATTTTTGGACATCAGTTACATTTAGAAAACTTTTAGGCTTTTGAGGCTTTGAAAATAAATATTATCTTGTGGTTTATCCTGTTTTTTATCGTTGTTACAGCCCTCACCACTTTGTAAGTCCTTAAATCCCACACAGCACACTATAATCTGCTCTGTTTTGCTTCACCACTTTTGCCTCTTCCTGTCACTCAAGAGTAAGGAAGGCTATGCTTGCTGAGTTCCAGAAGAGCATGTTGTTTTTCTTTTCTTTCTTTCTTTTTTGAAAGCACATTTTGATTTATTTTTATCCTGTGTGTAGGCACAGATATGCCATTGTTTGCATGTGGTCAGAGGACAACTTGCAGGAATTGGCTCTGTCCTTCCACCATGTGTTCCTGGGGATCCAACTCAGGTTGTTAGGCTTGGTGGAAGTGCCGTTTTGATGGTCCCTGCTTCTTTTCTCTTAGTCTCTGGTTGTTCTTTCCTACCGGGTGTTATCAATAAACCAGCTACATGATGAAAGCCTTTCCTCTGACAGGAAATACATATGCTGTATTGTGTTCAAAGAGTCATCATATAAAGGCTTCAGTGACTTGGTTTGGTTTTCTGATAACCAGCTAAGTGATTTGCTGCCACCAAACAAGACCAAGAAAGAGGTGTCTCTTGAAACACGCATGACATCACTTAGTAACTGGTGAGTACTGAATAAATGCTAGTTGAATAAAATCGCTAAGTTGTGTAACACATTGTTGTGTACTCTGATAAGACTGGCAGGACAAACTTTTGTATGTGTTGAAGTCCATGGTTTACAACTCTATGGAATATATTTAGGTAGGAGGGGTTGTTTTAATTTATCTGAAAGTGTGCTCACTTAATGATTGTGGTGGTGGTCACAGACCGTCTTTATCAAGAATGAATTCTGTGGTGTGGGATGAATTAGGTGAATTCCCGTTTTACCCCAAGTTTAGCAAACTGAGGTAGCGAGGTGGAAATGCTTTAGGCAGAGGCCAGAATTCAGCCTCTCAGGAGTCTGTAACCTAAATAAACTTGAAAAAAGAAGCACAATAAAACTATTAGAGAACCACTGTGTTGTATATTCTTCAGTTAGACCTAAAAGGAGAAACCTTCCACCTGGAAGTGTAAACATTGCTTGGCAGCAAGAATATCAACACTAACAGGGTTGGCTCTGCTCACTGGCTGTTGTGTGGTAAGTCTGAGGCTATGCCCTTATCTGAATATTATTTCATTTCTTCCTTACAACAGACATGTCAGGAGGTACCATTGTTATCAGCTTCAGAAGCTTTAGTGCCAAATTTTCTTCTCTTATTTGTACAATGAGACAGCAATAAAGCTCTGAATGGGTCATATGTGTGAGTCTGGAAACTGCATGCAGTATCATAAGGTGTGTAGTATAAGGAAGAGTTTCAGAAAACTGAAAAAGACTAAAATTACTATATATTAATTCAACACTTGCATTGGAAGCAATATAGACCGGAATGGAGAGGGTTAAATTTTTGAGTTACAAAAACATAAAATAACTCCTTGGAACTATGACTGTGAACCAAATGATAACATAATGAGGGAGAAAATGAAAGATGCTGAGGTCACAGAGTGGAATCCAAAATTCAGACTTCACAGCTGAGCCTGTGCTTAAAGATGGGCAGACTTAGGGAGATGCCTTTTCAGACTTAAAAGAAGAATGAGGTACAAATTAAAGTCTAGCTTTATTCCAGGAAAAAGTTACCAGTAACAATGATTATCACCCTAGCTTTGAAACATTTTGGATTTGCAAAATAGATTTTTTTAAATCTAAAACCTCCTATATGCATTTGCCAATGAAATTAAGACTGGTATCAAGATTCAATTTCCCTACTCCAATATCAGAAAAATATGGACTGAAGAACATTATGCATGTTCTCTTATGTGTAAAGAACACCAGAAAGAAAATTCCAGATATAGTTGTTATGTCCTTGTGAAAAATATTTGATAATTTTATGTTATTTAATACATACTAATATATTAATAAAATACATGGGATTATAGAATGAGCATACACATATATTTTCTATTCTACATTCTTTTTTATTGTTTTTATTGAGCTATAAATTTTGTCTTTACTCCCCTCCCTGCCTCTCATTCTTGTGTATAGAATAATACATAACATATATAACACTGCATTGTTATAGTAAAATATCAGAAATAAACAAAGAATCCCCATTAGAAGATCATGAAATATCATTTGGAAGATCATGATAAATTATTAGATCAATACCAAGACATTTAAATGATGTAGAAAAATCTACTCTGAAGTGAAGACAAATACACTGAATGAGGGTGGGAGGCAAAAGTTAATTTTAGTTCTGATCTAGGTAGAGGAATTATTGAGCATGCTTGACAGCTTCCTTGTAGCTTTTCATTCTTTATAAAATACAATAAGCATAAACAGTATTTAACAGTGAAAAATCTAGAGAGGAGTGTGGATTGGTACCTTTGGGGTTTGGAATTTCCTTTAGGAAACCTGACATCTATAGACTGACTCTGGTTGATATCACATGGGACAGACACATATCACATGCCCAAGAGATCTTTGGAGCCAAGGGTTTCCATCCCCAGAGAAGAACATGATCCTCCTTGGAATATACAGTGTTTCCTTACTCCCAGCTTCATTATTTTTTTTTGTTCTTCTAACTGAGCTGGAACTTTCATTGAGTTTCCTTCAACCTGGATATTTCTTTAAACCACGAGAAGGCTAACATCTCAAATAACAGTTGGATTCTTTATAGGTAACTTCATAGGACATTTTTCAAAGGTAAACGTGCTTTTATTCCAAAGACATCAGAGTCAGTCCACTTCAGCACACATCTTTCCTTTCAGTGATATTTACATAACATAAAAATTTGCTGCTTTATGCAGAATATTCTTCAAATCGACCAATTTATATCCCTTTTCCTAAAGCACTTATGCAAAAAATTTATCATTTTGAACAAAGTACGCCAATCTATCTGTTTTTCCCAGAAACCCAGAAAGGGATTTGTTGAAACGATGTACTGCCCCCATTCCATGCTTTCCACACAGCCCAAGTGTTCATAAAACATAATGACTGGGTGGAGGGCAGCCGTGAGGAAACTGACTATTGCTTATTCTTTATGTTCATCTCGAGGGCTTTGAAGACACACATGATCAAACATGGTGAATCTGGAATGAAAAACAACCCCTATTTCCTTTGTAGCCATTTCTCAGTTTCTCTCATTTCTGGGGACTCTGTTTTTATATCCCTTTTCTAATACTACCTTCCCAAGAGTAGCTCTGTCTCCTTCTTATGTATGTTGAAGTAAGTGTCTGGTTTTGTAATCACTGGTAAATTTCACTTTCTCTTCTGTCATATTCCTGCTGACTTCACTTTTTTCCTTCCCTCCCAGGTCAGCGATCTTATGCACTAGCAGGTAACAAAAATACTGACACACTGATGTGGTGATCTTAATAAAGACCACTGTCAAATTCTTCTAAGACAATTCACTTATGGTATCACACAATTTGTTTACACTAAGGCTATGCCCAAACCAAACCAAACCAAACCCAAAGGAAAACTGCAGCCACATATGAGATCATTGTGAGGGGCCAGAAATACTTACACTTAGAGACTTACTATATGGTTTATGAGAGTAATAAATAGTAAAATTGGTATGAATTGTTTTGGGAGTTTTCACAGACCCATGTCTCAACATTATTACCAGTTGAGAGAAGTCATGTGACTTGAAAAACACTGAGACTTGAAGCAGATGGTTTACTTTGTTGAGGCATCGTACTGCAAGGGCTAACCTGGTAGCTGCGGGAATCAGATTGCTCAGGTTTCAGGTCCTCTTTCCATGACTATACAGATGTATAAACCCAAGTTATTTATCTTTTTAGGTTCATGCTCACATCTATAAAATGAAGGTCACACTAGCAGCATCCAGTATCAGGTACCCGGAAGAGTATTGGGCATGTGGCAAGCTATCAAGGCTCAACATTTTAAAAAATATATGTTGAAATTAGGATTTTCCTAGAATCCATTAGGTGTTGGAATGCTAGAATCAGCACAGCACTCAAACCATACTGTAGTCAAACAATAAAGCAGGGGCACCCAAAAACAGAATGAAAAGTGGCTCTGAGCAGGTTACTTCAAAGAACTTGAGTTCTTCCTTCTAGAGACTGAACTTTTTAGTTTTAAGCTACTTTTTCACCTCTGAATCTCCCTTAAAATAAGTTTCACTTTTTCTTTATATTAGTTACCAGCAAAATACACCAAATGGGCAAAGAATACCAGCTCTGGATAACGACTTCTGACAACTTTTGCCAAACAGGAGAGTTTGGGCTCCTGAGGCCCTTGAGCCAAAGAAGAAGGGCTAGTTGTTCAGCTGGGAGACCAGTTGAAGGTCAACAAGACTGATTTTAAGCTGCATCTTTTTGAAAGCACTGGCTGGGAAGTCCTGGGCAGTCTAGTTCTACCATTGCGATACCCCGCTGAGTAGTTTGGCAGGAGTGTTCAATGGCATATAAGGGGACCTCAGAAAAAAAAGGGAACCAGAGGCATAGGAAGTCCTAAGGTAGAGTCCGCAGGTGAGCCCAGCATTTTACAGGTTAAATGGGTATGTGGTTACAGTGTTCCTTTCCAGAGACCGAGACTTTCTTCCCCTGTCAAAGGTGCACAGTGCTCTAGAGACATGTTTCTGGGTGGAAGTTTCCGTGTTTCCTCAGAAACAGAAAACAGATCCTAAAGAAATCAGGAATTGTGTCTTTCCCTGTTGAAAATGTTTGAAAGGTTTATAATAAATATCTCCCAGGAAACACGAAAAAAAAAAGAATCCATTAGGTGTTAAAATTGAATTAATTTGATCAATGAAATTACAAGAGGTTGTTGAAAGTGCTGAACTTTGAGGAAGCTGTTAGTAAATATGTCTGGTTTTGTTTTAAAGTTTTTTATTTTTAGGTTATAAATGGAGACTTGTTCAGACTACTTCCAAATTAAGTATGTTTTATCCACAAGATCTAACAAGGGATAGGGAAAAGGAGAGAAAATTAGAAAAAAATGAAGTGACCCCTTAAAGAAAACAGCAGAAAATACACTTTCAGTGACTTCTTGGCTCATTCTACAATAATTTAAAAAATGCTGAAGAAATGAGCTACTAGCCATGGGTCCTGTCTTCAAGGTGTCTGGCAACCTTTAAGAACAACTGAGGGTATATGTTATTGTAGAGTCCTGTGTACTCCCAGAAATAAACCCTGCTAAATACAGCACCAACGGTGTAACTCTTGGCTCAATCTACAGCTGGTTTCTTGAGACGGGGGCTTTAAGCAATCCACCAAAGCACCGAGACTGATCATATTCAAACTTTACACTATGAATTACATAATTTTTAATACAAAGATCGTAATGGCTTTTATTGTATGCTAAATTTTCTGAGTTCATCTTATGGTTACTGTTAGGTATCAAACCCAAGACACTTCCCTTTCACCTTCATCACTCTGTCTGTCTCCTTTCATGGTCCAGATTAGTCTGCCAGACATGTTCAGCCTGAACCCTTCCCTCTGCCTACTTACTCACTTATAACTACAATAAAAAATTTCCATACTTTAAAAGTGGTCCTTTTATTTTTTCATTCAGTTACTTATACAGAATTATAGAAAGCAGAGAAATGTATCAAAAGTTAGCGAGCCAGCTAGTGTTCTCCAAGAGTTAGGTCTACCAGATACCATAGACTGAACACACATCACACCTGGTTCCTCCTTTCTTGGGATGTTATCTTGTTCTGTCATCTTCATTTGAAACTCTCGCTCATTTCTTATTTCCTTATTTATATGTGACTCTCTGATACTGTCCTTTAAATTTCATGAAAAGAACAATGTTAAGTGTCCACTAAGTTCTTGATAGATTTTTGCCAAGTGAATGTACACTTAATTCTTTAAGTCAACACTAGATCATGTCTATTGTGGTGGTTAAATTACCCACCAGTTTGACTGGGGTAAGGGACGATCATATGGTTTGTTAAAAGGTGTTTCTGGGTGTGTCTGTGAGATGGTTGAGATTATATTTGCCTTAGTTGATCCAGTGATATGATTGACCTTGATAATTTGGGGCTATGTTTCTTGGGCTTTTGGACTCCAGAAATTCTAACAATGCTGTGACCCTCCCCCTTCCTCTTCAAGCCGATTCTGGACTCTTCAGCACATGGGTCTTGTTCTCTGGAGAACTATGATGCATCCTTCCTTGCAGTATTATCTTCTTCCAAGTGGAGGAAAAGAAACAGATGCGAGAGAAGGTGACATCCAAGGATCTAGTCAAACTTTGGATTCAAACCTGAATTTCCATTCCTTGACTTGTGCCTTTCTCCATCTACTCTGATGCCATGTCCTCTGATGTGTGTCCATTGGAGTAATAAAGTAATGCTAAAGGGATAAAATCAAAGGCCTAAAAATGAATGCATTTAAGGAGCTGGATGGGGCAGATGAGGTTTGAGAAGCGTCATGATTGCTTGGGTGCAAGACTCATTTTGTTCTGTACTGCTCAGCAGTGATAGACTCTGTCATGTGATTTATGCTCCTCAGCTGTGCTTCTGAAACAGTTATTATGAAAACCCACAGAACCCACATTTTTCATCCATGTTTGACTTGACCAGTCCTTTGAACAAAATGACAGATTTATCTGCAACTGATTATTCCTTATACAGTTCATGTTTTTGCCTTATACAGAATAAAAGGCAACATGTGCAGTATATTTTTCCTTGTTATCTCTTCTTAAAAAAACAACACAGCAACAAAAACTAACCCCCCCAAACCTTTTATTACCTATGTACAATCAAATATAGGCTTCATTTTCTGTATTTGGCAGTGTCTGGAAACTTTGTCATAACAACTAACGGGATCCTATAGGAGTTTAGTGAGCTGAGTTAGGTTACCAGAAGACTATGCATGGCCCCCTGTCACAAAGAATTAGGTGCTTATTGTCAATACTTGATATATCACAATTCTCAGTCTATATGCAATTGCAGCCACTTCTCAACTTCTACCTATAGAAATCTGAGGTTTCTTTTTATGATGACGCAAAAAAGAAGCACAGATGTAGAAAATGTAGTTTTCTCCTTTACCTTGTAATGCCTTCCTCTACTTTCTTTGGTTTTGGAAATTAATTCAATTCTGTGTGACATCATTAGTTGGCGATATGAAACTTCAACTCCTGTATCACTGTCTTAAAGGTTCTGATACAATCACTAAATTAGGCGATAAGGAACCTTTAGATGTGTTTATAGACATGTTGAGGAAAACTTGCAAGACGTCCATGAAAAGGCTGTTTTAAGGAAATATGTACCTAACATTCAATGAATTAATAGTGAGAACTTTGGCTAATGAATTTATAGTATTAAAGAAATAAATATGCTACTTATTTTACCTGAAGTGTTTTTCAAGTAATATTTAGGTTGGATTAAGAGGTGGCACGATGAACGGGATTTTGTAGTTGTTTTTTTCTATACAGTATTAAAAAAGGAAGCCAAAATGTAAGACACTAAAAGAAATGCAACCTTATTTAAAAATGAATAAACTATTGAAAATAGCTGCCTTGCCAAAGAACACATTCACAGGGCAAACCAGATTTTGGAAAGTTACTGAAAGTCATGCCCTTGGGGTATCAAAGAAGCAATGACAAGCCATTACATACTTACTGAAATGGCCACACTTCAAACAGTAAGGACAACCACTGGGTAGTGTAAGTCTGGAATCCCATTCACTTCGGTGGGAATACAGTGTATGATCACTTTGGGATATCAGTGCTGTCTTTTAAAACTCTTACGTTTCTTGGTATTTATATAAATGAAAATTTAACACCAAAATTTTACCACAGCTTCATTAATTCTCAAGAGCATATTTGGAAACAACCAAGAATATGATGGTAGCCAAATGGTAAAATCAACAATGGTATATTCAGGCAATGGAATATTATACAGCATGAAAAAGGGACACACAATGAAGCTAGTAGAAAGACCTGGAAGAAATCAAAGTGTGTGTTACCCAAGTTAAAGAAGTCATGGAAAAGGCTGCATCAGAGATTTCCAGTTATGTGACACTCTGGAGAAGGCAAAACTGGAAAGGCACTGACTTAAATGATCAGTGGTTGCTGGGATTGGGAGAAGGTGTGGACGAACAGGCAGAACACACTGTCGTGACACCATGTGATTCTCTGAAGGTTACAGGCAAGTGACAGTGTTGTGCTAATGTAAGGCCATTTGTTTATTTGTATATTAAACACGGTATGGGAGTTTAGTAAAATGTACTCTATCTGTACAAGACACACAGAGTCCGTGTTTCAGAGAGAGCATGGTGACATGTTAGACACAGTGGCATTTGGTGGGTGAAAGTCGATTAAGTTGATCCAGATTCTATTTGCCCTCATTCTCTGTCAAGCCCGTTCTCTTGCTTCCAATAAGGATGGGTGTGGGGGAGTTTGGAAGACAACAGCAGAATGTGCATATGGAAGCAAATTAAAAAAATTTTTGCAATAAACTTAAGATGCAAATACATTTAATTCTGATTTAAATGAGGCCTCGGATGGATGCTTTCTGTAGCATCACTTTACAGGCAAATGCTGGTGGTTGAGTCCCAGTTTTCAAGATTAGGAGCACTATTGTTTCTCCAGTCTATGGTTTTCAAAGTTGTTTTAACTTCTATATCCATGTATGAATTCATTTTAATTTCCAGATGCTCTGCCTACTTCTGTTCTGTTCTTTCCATATTTCTTTCCCCTTTCTCACTGCTGAATCCAACACAAACGGTTCCCTTTCAACACGTAGTTGTTCTCATTATTTAAGATGGAAATAAGGCTGGAGAGGCATTTTCTCATGCTATTTCTAGGACACCTCAAACTCGGCTTCGCCTCTAGGCCAGTTCCTACGGAAAACCCAACCAGAAGTTTCTGGAAAACCTAACCATCATCTTCAGCACATGGAGTTCTAGTCCTGTAGTTCGCTTGCCATTCTCTCCGATGAATAACAAATTAGTCGACTGTACTGCCATCGTAAGACTACCCCAGCAGCAAGGTTTATGGAATAACCCAACCATAATTATAAAGAAAACCCAACATAGCAATACAGCAATTTTAAAGAGTTTTTCTCATTTAGCCCAAATGCTCTATTCTCGGAAAATGTTCATCCTAAACCCAAGAAGGGTCAGCGCTGGCAGGAGACAGACAACAGGCTAATGATGTATTCCTTGAAGTTACTCTCTGCCCAGGAGGCCTTGATTCTAGGCTACAAAAATTCATCCTAAAATCTTATGAGAACAAAGGACTCCCTAGGAGAATGAGGGCATAGAATAAAGTATATGTACCCTACGTACCTTTTCTGTGCAAGCATCCTTTTTGCTTTACCTAGGCTAGGAGTTCAGAAATGGGCATAAAAAGTACATCCAAAGAACTCCCTCCTGCAGCTTGGAGCATTGGTCTTTGAGTGGCTTATGGTACCCTGCGTTCGGTTTGGTGGTTCAGTTCAGGGAGTATGTTGGTACCATTTTCTTCCATCATCAGTTTGACCAACACTTGAGATTAATTGTCTAAAAAATACTTTTGTCATCTTTTTAGCATTTCAGAATATTTTCCTTTTCATTATTCTGATAGCACTTTTCAAACACCCCCTTTGGGTACAATTCACTTTATTACATTTTTTATTACTATCACACCAAAGCTTAAGGTTGAAATTTAATGACTGACATTCATTTTAAACTCATATTGCTTTCTCAATAAACGTCATTTACTGTCTTGTCACCTCATCATATATGTAAAGGATTTATTTTTTCACTAAGCTAGTTTTTTCTACAGTTTAATAAGGTATACCACAGAATTAACTGAGCAGAAATGTGGGGATATGCCCTCCTAAGGTATTGAAAGGCACAGGTAAACTTAGGCTTTCTTACATTGCTCTTCTAGGGCTTCATACTTTGGACTCAAATGTGATAAAGAATAAAACTAAAGTTCTTGAATGTTTGAATTTTGGAACCTATATTCTTTTTCCTGATCTCCAAATCTGCCTTGAACTTGAAGCTACCAGGACAAAAAATGGAATGAAGAGTATGTTTAGTGGTTGGGGACACTGTTGTGGAGTATTTCTTCCTAGAGGCTGCAGGAGAACTGCAAGTCTCAGTAAGTTCATGAAACTTATAAGATTCACAAGACGCTCCCAGACAATTTGGGAGGTAGAGGGGGCAACACACTCAAATAGCACTATCTGAAATTTGTATAAGGACCTTTATGGATATAGATTAATATCACTGTCACCCATGCTGTTGTGGGCTCTACCTTTGAGACACCTGTGCTTCTGCTTGTAATCTCAGTAAACTTATTTATTCACCATGCTGGACTTGGCTAGAATAATTTCTTTGGTCTGTCATTGTCTTGTCTGGTGAATAGACATTTATTGATGTTTCCTCATGAAACGACACACAAGAGATATGGATCACAGTAGCAGTATTGAATTAAATGCAGGTTTTTCTACTTTAAAGTTATGCTTATATACTTTTACCATCTTCTTACATTCTTTTTTACTAGAAATATTTAACAAATTTAACTCTTACTATTGTTTGTCCCATGATATAAAGATGCCTGTAATAAAAATGACTAACAGGAAACTCATCCACAGAGAGAACAGATAGGACTTTCTGCCTAAATTATCTCAAATACAACTCCAATATGAAGGTTATTTATTTATTTATTTTGAAAAAAAAAGACAGATTTTTTTTTTTGTGCAGCCCTAGCTGTCCTGAAACTCACTCTGGCCTCAAACTCAGAGATATACCTGCTTCTGCCTCCCAAGTGCTAGGATTAAAGGCATGTGCACCACTGTCCAGGTATTAGTAAGAGAGTTTTGTTTTAGACAGAGCTTCTCTGTGTAAGAGCTCTGACTCTCCTGGAACTCTCTTCGTACACAAGGCTGGCCACTGAGATATGGCTGCTTCTGCCTCCCAAGTGTTGGGATTAAAGGTATGGGCCACCATTGCCTGGCCCAATATGAGAGTTTTAACAGGGCTTTCTTAGCTGCTTTCTACTTGATGTTCTAAACATCCCTTTGATGATGTCTTACTATTTATATGCCATATCTCTCTGCTACTTACATTCATTCAAAACCAAAAGCAGGACTGCAACAGATCAATCTCTTGATAGTAAAAGACATGAAATAAAATTTTGTCTGTCTTGTGTTTTCTATGGGTTTGCTTGGGAACATACAAATCCTCAGAGTTTAACAGTATGTGTGTGGGTATTTATTTTATTACGTATGTAGTCTGGATCCAACTTTCCTTTTGTAAGATGATTCAATTGGCTTTTTAATATTGCCATGTTTCATGCTATTAAGAATAAAACTAGACAAAATGGAACTAGAAAGTGGAAGAAGGAAACGCTTAAAACTTGTAGACATTAAAGAATTTTTAGTGAGGAGGGATTTTTGTGTGATAAGACTTTCTTGTAAGATGGTTGAATATTGCCAGAATGTGAAGGATTAAAGCAAAGCTGGAAACCCAGACAAGTCATGTGGGTCTGAGGACATTATATCAGGCATGTAAAAGATGAGACTTAGGGATGATAAATATATAATAGTAAAATTTCTAAGGCAAAGTTCACTTAAGCCTCTACTTAAATCAATGAATTCTCTAAAGTTATTGATCTGTCTTGGTAATAACTGGTGAGTACTGGCTTAAATATGTTTGTCTAATTAAGGCTTATCTTAAATTATTTGGTGTTTTATCCATGATCCATCTGAATATCGCACTAAAATTAAAAGAACCAGACTGATGTAACTGTTCTTCTGGGATTCAATAACCATACTTGAAGCCCTCTACTAATGCAGTTATAATGATTAAAAGGTACACTGTCTTGAACCTTTCTCCAATATCTGCCAGGTCCCAGGGGACTGTGGAACATCTCTTAAAATGTCCTACAGCTCTGGTGAGTCATCTCTCCTCAGAGAGGCTATAGAGACTTTCCTGGGCAGATTTTAACCAGAGTACACTCTGCAGAGAGGAGAGTCAAACAGAGGAAAATCTCCTCAGCGCTGCCAAGCAAAGCCGCAGTCAAGTAAGGGCTCTGACTCATTCTCAACAGACGGAACGACTGGTTAAAAAGTTAGCCAAATGAGCCAGGAGCTCCTTCTAAGACAAATGATCCTTGAAGGCCAGATCTTTAACTGGTCTTGACAGTGAAATAAAGCAAAACAAAACAAAAATAAGGTTAATTTTGGCCAACTACACGGTCGTAAACACCCATCAGGAAGGTGTAACTGAAGACTAAAACGATTGGTGTGTCTTTTTTAATAGTCCAAGAGATCACATTCCCAGGACATTAGACTTACACATGAGATGTTATTTAGAGAGCTATTTATCAGTAATGATATTCCTCTTAATAAAGAAAATGTTGTCCAGATATGGGCCATCATGACCTTGGCTCAGTTAACACTGCAGCAATTACACAAAGGGCCTGCAACCAAGAGAGATGGACTCACTGTTGTTTTAACCTAAAATCAAATCATGGTTCTATCTCTCCTCCATTCCCCTCTGTGGAAGCAAACTGAAAGGAGCCTCACACTATCATTCTCACCACAGCTGAGCACCCAGAAGTGAATCCCAGGTTCACCGTTCTTGAGTTAAGCCTTGAAGACTCCTTCCTACCCATCACAAATAAAACAGTGAATAACAACAACAAAAAAAAAAACCCAGCAAGGGAAAGTCAGTGAGGATTTGTTCTGTGAGCCAATATCAAGAGATTCTAAGGAACCTTAACTAATACATTTAAAAATGCCCTTCCTATGTTTTTTTTTCTGGTTCTCTGCCTGGGGGCTTGTAACATTAAGCTTTAGTATTTGCCCTTTCCCCCCCTTTTTTTTTCAATACATCTCTATCCAGTCACTAGACAACCACTTCCTTTCCTTCTTATACATGGCTGTTGTATAAATGGAACAATTGACACCCTTTTGGGATCCTCTAGAGAACACACTGGCGCATCCCCCAGTTACTATAGCTGGCAACCCCACTTAAGCTGAAGAAACCAGATAGAACCATGTCTCACTTCCTTAAACACTACTTCAGAGGGGGAATGATTAGAACAGGAGACAGAAAGTGGCTAGGTAAACTTAGGGAACAGGGTTCCCTGCAAGATCTCCAATAATTCCAAGAATATCCTTGATACAATTGCCAGGAGGACAGAAGGGAGCAAGGGGTCTCTGGCTTCTTATCTCCTTCTAAATGAGCACCTATGCCTGGACTATATGCGAGGGCTCAGACAGTTCCAGTCTGGACATTAATCCCTTCAGGTGAGCATCTTTGGAACTGAGCTGCTAGAAATGGGTTCTATTCATTCCCCAGTTTCAGCCCATCTCTTAAGTGACGTTAGAGCTGTCTGTTTAGAAGACGGAATAGCACAGAGACATGGAATGGCACTAAGGGAAAGCTTTATTGCCTACTAGTCAAAACACTGGAATCTGCCTCTGATTCCATACAATTCTCTTTTCCCTTAAAAGTCAATCCACTAGTGAAGAGTACACTAATTGGTTGTCCATTTCTAAATGGTCAGCTCTGAAAAGACACACGCATACAAGTAAATTACAAGGACTCAACAGCTTATATTTAAAGGGTTCAAAAAGAAGTTTACACACTATGAACATTACCTCCAATTCCTCATATCCTGCCAGTTAGCATTATGCTTTTTTTTATTTCATGAGTTCAAGCATTTTAGACTCCATACCTAAATGAGACCATATAGGGTTCACTTTCCTGTGTATAGCTTATTTTACTTTAGTCTAATGTCCTCTAGGTTTACACATATAGTCATGAATGACAGGATTCCTTCCTTTTTGGCCAAATGACATTCTATTGCATACCTGTGCACACATGTGCAACACACACACACACACACACACACACACACACACACACACACCCCTCTTCATTAGTTTATCCATAGATAGACACTTAGGCTATTCACCTTGGCTGTGGTAAACAGCGACTCAATAAACATGAGAGAGTACAGCTATCACTTTAACACATTGCCTTGAGTATTTACTCAACAGTGTTGATATATGTATCATGTGGCTTTGAATTCTTCTTTGGGCTTATGTGCCTTATTTATAAAGTAAAAGTTTACAATTTGATATTCAAATTCTATTTTGATTTTTAAATAATTATTAAATAGAAAATATCAGGAAAGCTTTGAACATATGGACTGGCATAAGGAAACCCTCAATAAACTGATCTGTGTCATGTGCAAGACGTCTGGTCCAGTGGTAGTGCTGTTTTAGACCACGCGGCTACATCTGTGACAGCCAGAAGCATCTTTGCACGACCCTTTCGACATTTATGCTTCCAGGCTTGTGGTGCACTTCTCTCATGGTTCGCTTTGGTGTGTAACTAATTTGGTGGTAGCTGAGGAAGAGGACTGTTTCTGAGCCTTCTTGGATACACAAGTCATTTGCAGAATTGGGTATTTTTTGCTTTAAAGGGATACTGAAGAGATGGCTGGGTCCTTGCAGAGGAGTGCAGACATGTCAGGAACGAGATTTATTTTGGAGCATATGTAAGTACGTAAATGGCATTTCCTGTTTTCTCAGGCTAAGCATACACCTATGTAGAAAGCACTGAGAAGTTCTATTTGTGGACCCCTCTAGGCGCTGAGAAGAGAATTGCATATTGTCTAATTAAAAGGCACCGTTTTCAGGCCAGGAAAGAAGTTGAGGGCATAAAACTATTAAAAGAACTTTACCACTTTCTTAGGACAGTGGCCATAAATCTCTGGGTGATGTGTGAGACAGAGAGAGGGCAGCCTGGGATAAAAAGTGGGGCAAGCAATGCAAACCTTCCCTAAGGCATTACAGTACTTCCAAGGCCTTTCTCTCACACTGCTGTTCTTTTCACAGACGTCTGTAGTGACCTCTTCTCCTTTAGGAGTTGCCCTTATCACCCCTGTCTTCCTGGTTTCCCACGATGCCCACATTCTCAGTTATAGCTGCTGGCTGTACATTTCATCTTATGCTTTTTTGTGCTCTGGTGCCAAATTTACCCCTTAGTCTCAATTTAGAGTCCTCTGTGGCTCTTTCCTCTCCTTTAATTCCCATATTTAGTAGAATTAGACAATTCTACTTCTTATTCCTCCAGTTTGTGTTTTACTTCAACGACTTACATTTTACTTCATTTTGACAGGAGACTTCCAACTAGCTTCACATATTTACAGGCAGCAGGATGGAGGATCTGAAGTGCAAACATTTTTTTTTCTCCCAGCCAGATGATTAAAGCACAAACGATAAATGTGGCACAAAAGCCATCCATGATCTCACAGGGTCCATACTTGGTGCTTACACGCCTGACGGGCCACTGTAGACTCTGTTTGTCTGTGTACTTTTAACATTTATCACCTTTGAGTCTTTCCCCCATTTTTACCTTTTTAGCTCTTACATGTGCTTTGGTCTTGGAAAAGATGGCCAGTTCCCCAGAAGCCTCCACTGAATTGACTCCCACTTAATCTGTATTGCATTTGTCATAATCTAGAATCCTCAGAAGCAGGATATTCAAGGAAGACTCAGGGGAAATGTATTAAGTAGCACTCCCATTAAAAAATTGCACACAAATAAGAAATTGGTCCAGTATATGTAAAAGAAGCAGAGAGATAAAGATGAGCTGTCAATCTCAGTGCTGTATAAGGACTTAATGCCACAAAAAAGTATGTATCACATCCCAGAGTTTGGATGCTTGGTGAGAGGAAAGTGGAGCAGTAATGATTCAGCTTCCTTCAGTCATAATAAGGCTAGCATCTGAAAATGAAAAGGGTAGCATCTAGGAGTCTTAGACTATCAGTTGGGAGATGGAACTTGTCAAGTGTTTCTGGCATTTTGTCAAACCAGTCAAGAGTGGGTTGACCCTTGTGAGTGACAAAACACACCAAGGGAGAACCCAAAACAATACAGTGATAGAACTGTGGACTGTAGACTGTCCCTGATTCTATTCTTATCAATCTCAAAATGCCATCACATCTAAAAATAAAGTGATATTTGTTCATTTTGCTTTAGCAAGGAGAAACAGGAGAGGGAGAAACACACCCATTTCTTCTTTTAAGATAGATCAAAATTCTCATTAATTCATTGTAAATCAATTTTAAGGTCTCTGTATAAAACGCCAAATAACACCACATTTCAAGACTGTAACAAACAGGTTACTTTAAAAGCTATGAGCAGGGTATGGGGGAAATATATGGTATACGTGACAAGTATTGATGAAGAGTGCTGTTATTCCTAGGGCAATACCTGATTAAGACAGGGGTAGGGGGAAAAGATGTTGACAAAATCTGAAAACTTTGTAGAAATTTTGGAGAAAGCAACCAAATAGGAAGTGGCAGTCACTCAAAGCATATAGCAAGCTAATAAATATAATAACCCTCGTGAAGAACTACAGAAAATTGCTCACACTCATTTTTACTTTTGCAAGAGTCTTACCCATGATCCTATGGGCTACCCAGCATGAAATAGAAGAGAGCAAATGAGAAGATTCATTCAGTCAGCCTCCTGAGACCCAGTTCCGGAAGGGGATAGTAGATATAAATGGACAGGTGGAAAAAATATGGCACAATTCATCTAGAGTGATGTCAGAGTTTTCCATGCTGCATGGAGCAGATCTCTCTCTCTCTCTCTCTCTCTCTCTCTCTCTCTCTCTCTCTCTCTCTCTCTCTCTCTCTTCATTTGAATTGATACAATTATGTCAGAAAAAGACAAGGAAACAAATTGGCTCACAAATAATTTTTCCATGAATAGCAAGGTTCTGGCACTTGTCTTATTTTTACTATAAGTGATTCTTCTGAAGAATTCTGGACTAGATCTCATTTCATAAAACATAGGTAAAATAATCTACTTGTAAAAAGTGAACAACTGGGATTGCCGTTATGTCTGAATATGAATACACCCAATGAATGTGACTTCCATGTTTTATCTCAAAAATACTTGAATGAGAATCTTTTAAAGTTGCTTATGAATGAAATGATAAGCTAGTCTGTGTGTTGTGCACATGTATCATGATACAGTGACTTAAATATTATATAGAAAATGTAGAGATTTCTATTTGGAGTCTATGTGAATGAGAGCTATTTGAATGAAAAAAAATAGGGATGAAAAAGTCTTGGATATTTTCTTCAGGTATCCTTGTCAAAGCCGTGTAAGTATATGAAATAGTGGGTGGTATTTTTTTATGAAAAGAGTAGATAATAGCAATATAAATAGCTACTCTGGAGGAGACAGTGAAAAATGTAAGAGGACACAGCTAACCCACAGAAATGCCATCCATGTTGATACCAGCTCATCTTTTTCTTTCTAGACCATGAGATGAGATTAATACGCAACCACTCAGCAAAGGTCAATCTCAAGAATGGAAGAAGTAGGTTGGAAGTTTAAAAAAGGTCTAGCTACTACATTCCTATGAAATAAAAGATTCTTTTGGACACACACGATACCATCTTTGGAGAAAGTATATTAGATTATAGATAAGTATGAAAAATAGCATCAATAATAAGGGAAAATTGGAAAAATTTAGTTCAAAGTTACCAAGAGTGAAGATGAAAGTAAATATGATCAATGTAAGCAATAACATAGAAATATTATTAAGAATTCAATAGCATGTCTGGGTTTTTAAAAAGTAAAATTTTGGCTTGTGAAGTATACTTCAGAGAAATGGAAATTTTTTCAACAGCAGTCACCATGTCCCCCATGAATGACTGAGTGCCTGTGGATGTAGGAGATTTCTCTGCAGCTGTTTGGAAGCCCTAATGGTCAATTGTTGCAGTCTACCAAGGCCTGGAAGCTTTCTCCAAGCATAGCAACATGAAGAACTTCCCCAGTGACACTTTCTGCTCTCTACCTGACCTTATTTGGAGGATGTCTCAAGGCAGGGATGACTGACTTACCTTAAGGATGACCTTTGACATAGTTTCTTGCAAACATCCTTCCTCTGCTGCCCACATGGTAATTGAATAACATGCTCATCTATTTTCATAGGACCATGCTGCCCCTCACCCAGCTTTATGATAGGAACATGCTGTGTAATGCCGATTTGGTGACTCACCAGCTACCACCCCGAATCTATATCCCCATATTCTGTAATAAACTTGTTTCACTGAAGTCATATCCCAGAGGGCTATCTCCATCATATCCACAGCAATCATGTTCCATGTCTCTGCTCCCCCCACCCTCGTGGACCAGTGGCCAACGATCCCTGAGGAATAAAGAGACTCCCAGCATCTTCCTGGAGCTGGCTCTCTGATCTTTGAAGGTCAGAGCTCGTATAGGCCACCGTGTAAGCATTTCCCACACTCAGTATTTATTATCTGAATAACCCTGTTTCCTTTCACAGATTGCAACCTTTGTTCATTTATTTAATACGATGTGGTTTATATAAGTGTAGGGCTTAGTGAAATTTTGCATCTCTGTAATCCCCACCACTTAGGTCAAGACACAGGATATTTCTACATCCCAGTGGATTTTCTTGTTCTTCATCCAAGTCAATAAATTAATTATATTCAAGGTTATTCATTTGGCTGAAACATCCTATCTAAAACTAGTCACCAGGCCTATGCCCCTCCTCATAGTTAAGATTTGTTTGTCATTGAATTTCGCATACACGGATCATACAGAATTCATGCACACCATTCTTTACACTAGCTAACAGGTGCTGTTCCAAGTAAATCAATCCTGAGTGCTGTATGCTATTATACAACTTTATGTGTCCCTTGTGTTTTATATAAAGTGTCTATCATAATTTTTAGTTATTGTAAAAAGTAAGCCTTGTTTCTTTCCAGGAGGGAATCGTCTTTCCCGCAAATGTCACAATTCAGTTCAAATCCTCTGGGCAATCTTTTGCTAACTATTCTCTTCCACACTGCGGCTCTGCTTCTAGAGCTCGTTATGATTCCTGTTATAATGGACATTAATCATATGGTGTTTCATATTGTTTAACCATCCCACATACTCATAGTGTTACTTTTCCTAAAATATTGCTCATGTCCATGAAAAGACAGCTCCATTTATTATTTTTTGAAATCCTAGAATAATATGAATGAATTCACACATGCATGAACAGTATTCAGAAATCCCATGCAGGAATTTCCGTGACATCCGGTGAAAACATTTTGTAAAACCTTATGGGGATCAGAAGCAGTGATATATCAGTATATGAAGGCATGTACAAGATTTGATTGTAACCAAGTGAAAAAAGTAATGATTAGCAAAATTAATTCATGGCTATTTAATATCCAGGGCAGTTTTCTCTAAATGCTTCACTCGTTAAAAAAAAAAAAATCAAAAATTGGAATAAAATACTAGAAAAAAGTTAAAATATGTCTTTTTCTAAGTGAATTATGACCACAGTCTCAAGGAGTTGAGATCTATTTATATTATAAATTTGAGTGCCAAGTATAATTTGGCTGAGAAGGTCTCACAGGAAAATTAAGTTAACACATATAAAATTTAATGGGGAGTCGTTCCTTTGAAGACTGTCATTAAAGTGAATGATATTCTTGCTTTAGTATTTTCTAAAAATACCACTGTCTAATGTTAAATACATGTATGGTTGTGTGTCTGGGGGGCCACTACTGCATACGGCTGTGGATGTACCATCAGGGGTTACCCATGTTATGGGTCTTCTGCATCAGTGTTAAGCTCAACTCAACATATCATAAAAAAAACAAAAACAAAACAAAACAACTAAGAATTCAAGAACTGGAAACTTTTCATGGCTTTATAGTTTAATGCTGCTTCCTTATACCAAACTAATTGAAATCTGACATAATATCCTCCTTCTTCCCTCTGTTCCAATTCTTGGGTATTTATACAGCAATTTTGGTCATATTTTGGTAATGATGTAGATTTACAGAGGCTCATAACAGATGATTCATACAAAAGCTTTTCTTTCTCTCTCTCTCTCTTTTTCATTTCTGGAATCCTCTTGGCTTGGCTTCCAAAACTCAGCCACCAATGGGACATAAATACAGAGCGGTTCTGTTTCTATTTCTAGAGGATAGTGTAGTGACTACAGTACTTTAGACAAGGGGCTGTTTGGATTTGGGGACTTCCAAGTTGGCAAGACATGGCTATTTGCAACTGCTCAGGGTCATGCTCATTCAGAGTGCATCCTGGTGCTTTGTAACAGCACAGTTTGCCGAGGTGATGCTATTTATGCACGCATCCTGTGTTTTCCCTTTATTTTTTCCTATTCGTTCTTGTAAAAATTAATTTGAGTCCTAGGAATATTCTGGAAAATTTACAAGTGATCTGATTTAGAAAAAAAATATGTGTAGTTATATTCTTTTAAAACTTATTTATTTTTATTTCATTTGTAATGGCATTTTGCCCTCTTGTTATGTACCTGCAGTGTCCCTGGAGGCCAGAAGGGGGCATCAGATTCTTGGGAATGGAGTTACAGACAGTTGTGAGCTGCCGCATGGTGCTGAGAACTGAACCTGGGTCCGCTGCAAAAACAAGGGTTCCTAACTTCTGAGTCATCTCTCCTGCCCCTAGATATTATTTGTTTGCCAAATCTATAAATACTTTAGTAGTTCTTTCTCCAATATGCTCGACATAGTAGGTTTGTTAGGTCACATGCTGTAAAAATTGGAATTAGACTTTGCTAGAAAATCCTGTAACACAACTGAATCTTTTGTTAGAAAAAAAAAAAAAGAATTTACCCCAACTCTAAATGCAACATGACAGGTCTTTCTATGTAGCTTTGACTGTTCTCAAACTTGCCGTCTTCCTGTGTTAGCTTCTGAGTGCTGGAATAACAGGCAGGTATCACCCTCAGCCAGTTTTCTCTGAGAGTTCTTGAACATTCATGTTATTTCTGTCAAATAAAGATACAAGTAGCTGCTAAAGAGTGTCACTGACATTCTTAAAAAAGACTCAATATTTGTGTTCCTGATTTGCATTTTAAACACATATGCTTCAATCAAAGGCAGATATTAAAATGGTAGTTGCTGTCATTGACGATGCATTTATCTGAAGTAGATTTCTAAAAGATACATTTCTCACGTTTAGCACATTTATAGCAAAGGAAGCTACTTAATTGTTAAGATAACATCTATGGATTTTACTTTAGAAACTAGCACAGGAAAATATCTTAATTTCCAAATGGTCTGAATAATTGTATTTTCATGTGTTTTTATTTTTAGAAGTGGTTATTTCATGTATTTTCATGATGATTCATAAGTTTAAATTTGTTCCTTTTCCAGATGTATTAGTAGGATAGTCAGTCTCAATTGTCTTCTTGTCTGCACTTGCAATCACCATGGAAACACAGTTCTGGCTTTGTCAATGATGGTACTTCTCGATAGGTTGACCACGAAGAGGTAAAACCTACCTTGAATATATGGACTGGGCTCAGGAACTGAGAGAAATTGAGCTGCAAACTATTATCTATCTTTTTCTGCTTCTTGGTATTACCAGGTACCTGACTCCTGCATGCCTTTCATCCTGTAAAAAATGGTATCCACCCAAAAGCAGCCAAAAATATGCCTCCCCTTCTTTAAGGGGCTTCTTATTAGCAATGAGATGAGTGATTGATATAGGAAGGAACTCAGGTGAAAATATTCCATCTCTTTGGCATAGTATTGGTTTGGCACAGTGTGGGTGTAAAGTTGCCACAGTTCCATCATCTCTTCTTCAGTGTTAAATATTAGCCTCTGTACTGTGATGGACTATATAAGTGGGCCATCTAAAGACTCACTCAGAAATATAGAAATTGCTCACTTCACTGATGCAAATGTTGCAAAATTTTATTATGTATCAGCCATCTTTGGGGATGGTGTCACACTTCCTGCCTTGGGTCTCATCCGTGCAGATGATGAAGAGCTGGTTAGCCAGTGAGGGGCTCTCTACCTTTAAAAACTCATAGGTATGTGGAGTCTACTGAAGCTGTTGATCAAATTGGGATTACAGACCCATTGCCAATACTCTGAGCTACATACCCTTCCTTCTATAGGTATTGATCTCAAGAGTTCCCCTGAATAGACACGTTAGGGTATCTTGCCCATGAAATCCAGATTTTGAATGTGCTGTTGACTCATAAGTCAAATGTCACAATTGCATTGTATATTGACAGTGGCTATAATGACTATAATTTCATCGAACTTTATTCTGACCAATAAATCCATGTAAATATTAATGAAAATAAACTATTTTGGCTCTAATAATCTTTTATGATTTTCTATAACAGCCAGACTCTTCATTTCACCATTGTTGGTAAATAATTAAAAATAGATGAATATAGCAAATAATTGAACTCATCAGGAAAAAAGTCCATAGAAACCTTTCTTCTTTGTGAATGTCTTTGTGCTAGTTTGATTTAGCAGGCTATGGTCTGATTTTAAACAGAGGAAAAGATGAAACAGACACTTGTTAATCATACTGGAACTTCCAAAATAGCTGTTTCTATGGGAGATATTGTTTCAGTATTTCTTTTTAACTTTATATTAAGACATCAACTCCCTTTTGCACACTGCAGGTTTCAGGAGTGATTTAGGCAGTTCTGAAACACGTAATGTCTTTCCCCATTTGAGTACACAACATCACTCCTTGGCATCCATTTGAAAGCAATGCCTTTCAGCAAAGCAAGAAGCCTCTAAGTTGTAATTGCTCACTGAAAATGTGTTTTCTTATGAGCCCAATCTCTCATGAAAGCTGTGAGGAATAGGGACTGTACCCAGGGAGTTAATGAAACAATATTATTGTTTCTTCAGCTTACTTTTCCAGGTGCAGCTTCTGCCTCCTTCAAACAAAATCTATAGTGCAAGAATAAAGTAACCCCTCCACAAGTATCAATAGTCAAAAACCAGAGAGGTAGGGGACTCATCCAACACAAACAACATTAAAAATTCAGTGAGAGACAGAAATCTGGATGTGCACTGAGCAACTTTTCGTCAGCATGTCTGTCTGAAAGAAACTATTTCCCAGCATTCTCCTTCCCCTTTCTTCACAGATGAGTTCAAGTGTGGTTCAAGGCACAATAAAAAAGCGACTGTTTTCAGCAGGGAGATACATTAATAAACAATGGTGAAGGTTAAGAGGTAGCTTTGATGTCTTGCCCCTTCAAATTGGTGTCACAGCCAGAGATCAGCAGCCCTAACACATTCTCTGCAGTCCATCCAGGAATCTGCCTTGTTTTCCCTCACTGCAGGAGATTAGGGTCAGGTGGACTGAGGAGTGGCTTGCAGTGTGGAAGAGCTCTACTGTGGATGCTGACCTATAGGTCTCTGGAACTCAGCAACACTTCCTCTTATTCATATTTTCCACTTTCTCTCTTCTTAAACCCTAACTGTGGATGCCAGAGCCCTGAAGGTAGGCTGGGAGCCAGCAGAGGGCGCATCCTCCAGCTCCAAGCCTGGGATGCTCCCTTCTATGTTGAATTAAGAGCGGCGGCAGGGCTGCGTCCCCGGCACCCGGCCACCCGCATGGCTAGCTTATGCCCGAAATAATTACACGGAAACTGTATTCTTTCAAACACTGCCTGGCCCGGCTAGGTCCAGTTTCTTATTGGCTCTTACATATTGTTCTAACCCATTTCTAATATTCTGTGTAGCCCATGAGCTGGCTTACCAGAGAGGATCTTAACCTGCGTCTGTCTGGAGTGGGAGCATCATGGCGACTCCTCACTAAGCTTCTTTCTCCCAGAATTCTCTTCTGTTTTCTCCACCCATCTAATTTTCTGTCCTATGAGGGCCGAGGCAGTTTCTTTATTATTACAAGACCCACCTCTATCACTTCTATCTTTAGGAAATCTACCAGTCTATTGTCAATTGCAAGACTTTTACTTTTATTCATCCAAGTGTTAGGCAGCTCCTATTCCGTTTCTTTCTTTCTTTCTCTGTCCCTCCTCCTCCTCCTCCTCTTCCTCCTCCTCCTCCTCCTCCTCCTGCTCCTCCTGCTCCTCCTCCTCCTCCTCCTCCTCCTCCTTCTTTGGGTTCATCTGGAATTTACAGACATTGAAAATACACCATGCTCCCTTGGCGTATGTTTACCAGAAGAGGGGACCTTAATGAGTCATTATTCTATTTTCAAATGGGAATTGCTTAGAATTTGTGCAGGAACTTTGCAGTTCTGCATTTAAATCAAGCAAACATCACTATTAATGTGGATGATGTGAGACCAGAATGATGGGCACAAAATAGCAGACTAAGGCTGAATTATGGCAAACCCATTCTATGCAGCAATTTTTTAGTAGGCCAGGCTACAGACTATAACTTTAAAAAGAACAAAGAGGGGCCAAAAAACAGTTCAGTTAAGCACACTTGCTGCTCTTGCTGCAGACCTGGGTTTGGTTCCTAGTACCCATGTTGGGTCACAACCCCTGTTTGAGGAGATCCAATGGTCTCTGTGGGCACTAGGCAAGCATGTGGTATATTTACATGCATGCAGTTTAATGCTCATATACATAAACTAAAAATACATAAACTTTTAAAAAGAAAAAAGAAGTAACTAGAAGAAACAGGTGGAGAGGAGTGGTTATAACATTCAACCCTTTGTAGAGACTCAGGGAGGTGTCACTGGTGAACTGGATGTTGCATGCCTACTGCATTTATTCAAGTGATAGAAATAATACACGAAGTAGAATTTATTGGTTTGTTTCTAGTAATCTTCCTTCCAATTCACGGCACCACTAACCAGTCTTTCTTTCTTCCTTCCTTCCTTCCTTCCTTCCTTCCTTCCTTCCTTCCTTCCTTCCTTCCTTCCTTCCTCCCCCCTCTCTCTCTTTCTTCCATCCTTTCTTTCTTTTATTGAAAAAAATTTCTGCCTCCTCCCTGCCTCCCATTTCCCTCCCCCCTCCCACTCCTTTCCCCCTCCCCTCACTCCTTTCCTCCTCCCTCTCCAGTCTGAAGAGCAGTCAGGATTCCCTGCCCTGTGGGAACAATGAGGGCTGATGAGAAGCCAAGGACAATGGCACTGGGTTTTGATCCTACTGCATGAACTGGCTTTGTGGGAGCCTAGCCTGTTTGGATGCTCACCTTCCTGGACCTGGATGGAGCAGGGAAGACCTTGGACTAACCAGTATTTCTTAACGTAAATTGTTTAATAACACATGAATTCTTACTTACTTTAATTAAACCTACACTTCCTGGGTTGCCTGTAAGATCAGTATTTGCTGAGCAATTTGGTGAGTACAGCTTCTAGAATTTCTGAGGCAGAAGAGGAGATGCCTTAAGTAAAGACTTTCAGGATAGTTACCTGGGTTTACCTGTCCTGACTATGCATAGTCAGGGAGTTGTTTACCATCTTCGTACCTCCGTTTATCAATGATACTGGCATAAAAGCATATAACTCATCAAGTCATGTGTGGTTGAGATAAGTTATTCACAACTACATACTCCTAGAGTGGGCATTGAGTTTAGAAGCCAGTATTGCCAGAGTGTTTGCTGTTATCACTGTCATAACCATTGCCCATCAATCACCTAGCAATTACTCATAAGTCTTCCTTTCTAAGACAACCTTCTTTTAGAACACAGATTGTATTTGGGCTAGGATGTAATGGGTAGTTAGTGTTAGCTTGGTAAGATATGTGTTTGCCTAAATACACCACAGATTCCACCGAAAGAG
This sequence comes from Alexandromys fortis, assembly GCF_014885135.2. Taxonomy (NCBI): domain Eukaryota; kingdom Metazoa; phylum Chordata; class Mammalia; order Rodentia; family Cricetidae; genus Alexandromys; species Alexandromys fortis. The sequence goes on from NW_026067900.1 coordinate 16,978,440, forward strand.
ATTTTTCTATCAGTAGTGGAAGCTATTTGAGATTAGGAAAACCACAGAGCTCTGTCTTATTATATCTCTATATCTTTGGGTTGTTACTTCATCTCTTGGGGACTCAGGATTGTTTTTATATTATGGAACAAGAATGGCTACATGAATTTAAGATTTTCAAAAGGAATGGATTGGGTGACTATTATGTGCGCGGAGTAATCTAGAGATGTTTTACTTAAATCTTGACAAAGTCTGTGCTATGACATACATAAGAAAACATGGACTATGTTGATTAAAATGCTACGAACATGTAGAACATAATAAAAGGCTAAATAGTGATGTGAAAGAAGGGCAGAAAACATGGAAGCCTTCCTAAGAGAGGATGAGGGTATGTTTGAGAATTCACACATAAACAACACTATGACTATTTTGATTGGATCCAAAAGGAAATATCTTTTAAAAACTGTCCATAAGCACATGGAATTCTTCTCCAAATTTTTTTTGGGGGGTTAGATGGAGCTTCCCAAAGAGTAGCTCCTGACAGGGGCTCAGGAGATGACCCAGTAGGAAAAGGGTCTGCTATGCAAATATGTGGATGCGATCCAGATCCCCAGAGCCCATATAAAGCCAGATGCAGTACTAGACACTCCTACATTCCTATGTTGAGATAGCAAGTGGAAACAGGAGAATCTCTGAAAGCTTGGGAGCCAGTCAATCCGATGTATGTAGCAATGAGCAGAAGATCCTGTCTCAATCAAGGTGAGCGATAAAGACTGACACCCAGGGTTGTCCTCTGACTTCTACATGCATTCTGTGTGAACTCGTGTGTCCATACACACAGAGAGATTTAAGAAGTATAAGCTGTAGTATGCTATGGGCCATCGAAAGTACTTGGAGCTCAGCTGCTCCAAACTGTCTCCATGATAGAAACATGGCTGACTAGATGACCTATATAAAAAATACATTCTGCCATTCTGGTTTGGTTTTGGTATCTCCTCATGAGAAATTAAATTAAAGATATTTGGAATTTTTCCAGAAATTAAAATTTGCTGTGAAATTAAGCAAAACTAGAACCAAAGTCACCATCACCTTCTTGTGGATACTTCCTATCTCATTTGGTATGTCTTCAGCTGGTTCACCCACAACTCCTGGTACCTTCCCTCTGTTTCTTCTTAGTGTTGAGATACTGATGAAACTTTTATTACTCTGAACGTAGGAAAAATGCAGCACTCCTAGAGATGGGGGTAACCAAATATCAATTCTGAGCTTTCTGAACTGCTGCAAACCATCAGGAGACCCACCTCCTTCTGCACAGCACATGCAACCTTGATGTGGAAGATGTTTTTCAACAGGCAAAAGCATTTGCAATAGTATTAGAGTTGATCTTCATGAAGTCTCATTGGGGTGTCAAAATAACTCATGGCTCTGTTTTGGTCATATGCAGTTTACACTTAGGGTTTCAAGGACTCTAAGCACCACCACCACTCCACTGATCCTTTCTCGCAATACTTCAATGGTGAGTTCACTCTTTCTGGGCCAGTGTTCTTTTGCAGTAGAAGACCTCTCATGACATAAATCTGAAGTGGACGTTGGACAGAGAGAACGGATCAGAACTGAAGTCTGCTTTGTGTGTTTTCCTTGACAAATAGGATTGTCTGAGTTTCCAATCATGTTAATTTGCTTACTCTGGCACAAACTCTTATCTCTTTTGTTGATTAATTCCTGATATTAGATTACAGTTTGTACAAATATTCTTTCCAATTATTTCCAAAGCTTTTATGGAATATTCTGGGGTTTCCCCTCCAAACTTATGTGCTTTGTAAGTATTATCCAGAGCTTAGATGTCTAAACAGGCCTCCAATGGAGTCCATTCTCCTTGGCTATATTGTTTTGTTTTTCATAAAGTAGAATTTTGGGATTTTACATTTGACAGTATCATTCAACTGCACAACCATATACTATTTATTATTTATATGTTCATGAAGTGATGGAGGACGGTCATTGGTTAATAAAGAAACTGCTTAATCTGATAGGTTAGAACATAGGTGGGTGGAGTAAACAAAACAAAATGCTGGGAGGAAGAAGGCAGTGAGGTAAGACGCCTCAGATAGATGCCATAGCCTCTCCTCTCTGGGGCAGATGCAATGAAGCTCCGACCCAGGATGGACGTAGGCTAGAATCTCCCTAGTAAGTCACCACCTCCACCACCTTGTGGTGCTACACACATTAATAGAAATGGGCCAAGCAGTGTTTATGTAAATACAATTTGTGTGTTGCTATTTTGGGGCATAAGCTAGCCAGGTGGCTGGGAGCTGGGTGGTAGGAAAGTAGGCCTGCAGCTCCACACTACAGAATGGCACCCAGATGTGGATAACTTAGTCCATAGAAAGCCTGAGAAAGCTTGGGAAAGAACAGAGTAAAGCATGTTTTCTTGGTAGCAGCAATTTCTTGGGTCTGCTCTGCTTGCAAGAGGCAAGCAAGTGCTCTCATCTAAGAGAGGCTTCCTGACTCAGCTTTAGCTGCAAACCCTGCAGCTCTCTTAAGAGGTGCTGCCACAAAACACTTAAATGGTGTTGATAAAAGCTGACTGAATGCTTGTTTGTTTTCAGCAGTAGCAGGAAAAAAGCTGAGTTGTTTTAAAATGCTGGCTTTCTGGACCACCCTGCCAGGGTAAACTCTGACTCTTTGAGGCAGGATGGCCAGCTACAGAGAGAGCACTTGAGTGTTGTCTGTGGATATACTGTTGCAGCTTGTTTGCTGGCAAGGACCTTGAAATGCCACAGAGTTGTGGCAATAAAAATGGCTACAGTCAGTACCTCTGCCATGAGGTTGGAAAGCTAAGGAATGGGCTGGATCCAGCCATCAAAGCCACAGCTTTAATCCTCTCCTTAAAGACTCATGTAGTCAGAAAAAGACAGATATACAGTTAAGAGAGGTTAAAAAAAAACTCTAAATGGTTTACAGTGTGTTAAAAATATATGCAGGCTTGAAAAAAAAGTTAAAGTTCTTAAAAGTAAAAAAGAAGAAAAGGAAGTAGTTGCCTGTGGTAGTACACACCTTTAATCCCAACACTTGGGAGGCAGAGAGAGATTGACCTCTGAGACTTCAAGGTGTGGTAGGTAGCACACACCTTTAATCCCAATGCCTGGGAGGCAGAAAGAGGGATCTCTGAGAGTTCAAGGACAGCCTGGTCTACAGAGTTATTCCAGTACAAAGATATACGGAGAACCTGTCTCAAAAAGTAAAAATAAATGAAATAGAGGTTAAAATAAAGCCACACAAAGATGGAAAATACACAGAGAATCTTGATACTGTATGCTATTACGCTCTCTTTGAATTGTTTGAATGCTGAGGAAGGAGCAACAGATGCTAAAAGATATTTGTTTATAAATGATGCTGAACTAATCCAACATAGATATTTTGAAAATACCTTGACTTCAGAATTTGGTTCTAAGGATATGATACTTTGGAAAAGAGATTCTTCTTTTGTTTTCACAGAGGATGAGACCCTGTGGATTGCTTCTATCCCAATATGGTATGATAGACCACACCCTCCTGAATGGTTGCTGTGAACACCTTTGAAAAATTACTTCATTCAACTGCTGACTGAGATGAATCTAGCACACAGGTTATATCATAAAAGACCTGATTAACAGCACCCCCATTCATCAGGGAGCAGTTTGGAGAGAAATGACTATGCCCATATTCCCAAATATTGTTTATAAATGTTCTTTTACATTTATAGGGAGATATGATATAGATATGAATAATTTGTGTTGATATGGATTTTGCTTTAGTGATTTAAATTTAAGGTCAATTTTGTTATATGTATATGTATCTCTGATATTGATTAAGGTATTGTGATTATGTAGTTCATGTAAAAATGTAATGTATATAGGTTGTTAATAGATAATCATCTATAATAGTCAAGTTTGTAGTCATGTTAGTTAGACTTTCTAGGTGTTCATAGATATATTTCAGATAGGCATTCCTTACATCTTTCAAAGACAACAGAATATGGCATTTTAAATGTTTTAATAACTTGGGGTTTTTCATGACAATGAGACACATCTGCTCCTGGCAGCACCAATCTACTTCAAGAAGAAGATGAGCATCAAAGAGGCTCCTTATAGAGTTTGATAGCCATTTGGGCAAGAAACTGCTCTTGCCTGGACTGTTGCATAAACTGGACACAGAGAACCCTCAGAGAGAGGACTGCTAAACTTCCCTAAAGGTGAGATGGTCTTTTGGGGTTCCTGATTCATGAAAGAGTCTGCGAGGCATTCTGCAAGACACAGCAGATAGTGACTGAACTGCCTTTGAAATTTCCTGTTTCATGGAAATGTCTGCTGGAAACTATGGGCCTGAAGGCCAAAGATGGATGCCCTAGCAGTACGAACGAACTTTCTGTGACTGTCTAGGCAGCGAGATGTCTCTGTGATTTCTAGAGTTTTTAAGTTGCTTACTTCTCATTTACTTAGGTGATATTATATCCTTCTGGAGTCTTTGATGGAGTTGAAGAATAGATAGATAGTTATAGTTTTCCATTATTATGATAAAAGATAAAATAGATGTAAATATTGTAACTGTGATTCTTACTTTATAACTGTTTTGTTATATGTAATTTTGCTATGTTAAAGTTAAAGCCTTCTTTTTTTGTTTAAACAGAAAAAGGGGAAATGATGGAAGAAGGTCATTGGTTAATAAAGAAACTGCTTGGAATGATAGGTTAGAACATAGGTGGTTGGAGTAAACAGAACAGAATGCTGGGAGGAAGAAGGCAGTGAGGTAAGATGCCTCAGACAGACACCATAGCCTCTCCTCTCTGGGGCAGACACTATGAAGCTCCAACCCAGGATGGACGTAGGCTAGAATCTCCCTGGTTAGTCACCACCTCGTGATGCTACACACATTAATAGAAATGGGCCAAGCAGTGTTTATATGAATACAGTTTGTGTGTTTTTATTTTGGGGCATAAGCTAGCCAGGCAGCCGGGAGCTGGGTGGCAGGAAAGTAGACCTGCAGCTCCACACTACAATGAAGTGAAATATATAACATAATAAACTTAACAGTTGTCTTCTTTATGAAAACTAAGGCTCCACACGTATCAGAAGTCTATGGTTAAATATCTTTTAATCTTGCTCAGTTTGGACACATCTCACCATGAGGCCATCTATTCAGAGCAAAGCTGTTTTTGTCAGTGCTTATATTTTGACTTTCAAAAATACAAGTAGGGTCAGAAGAATAAAAAGTCATCATTTATTCTCCTTTGGGATCAGATTAGCTGAGAGTTGCTTAGGTACTTTGCAATACAGAGAATGTGTCTTTTTGTATAAACACAGATTTCAGAATCTCCATAGATGTATTCTAGTCAGAGAGATTTTGGTGGCCACAGAAAACACATGGTCTTGGTTTCTCATGAAAAGGCACTGGTCAATCATGGCGGGGATAAGAGTGTACACAATCAAACAGATTTCTTAGCTGTGGTAACCAGAAATACATTTTAAATGACTTACTTGATGCTTGGAACCCATGATATAAAAAGGCAACACTAACTGGAAAATGCTTCGGGAAAGGTCCATGGTCACTGGTGCGTACAATGACAATTTGTGCTTCTCTTTAGTGTGTTCCCATCAAACCTCATCAGTAATTTATAGCCTCCTTCTTCCATCTCCAGTGTTAGTTTCTTGCCCAAAGGTCTATCAAACTCCATAAGAATCCTCTTCGATACCCATCCTTTTCTCTTTTTTTTCTTTTTCTTTTTTCTTTTTCGAGACAGGATTTCTCCGCAGCTCTTGGTTCCTGTCCTGGAATTAGCTCTTGTAGACCAGGCTGGCCTTGAACTCACAGAGATCCACCTGCCTGTGCCTCCTGAGTGTTGGGATTAAAGGCGTGTGCCACCACTGCCCGGCCGCCCATCTTTTTCTTGAAGTAGATTGGTGCTGCCAGGAGCAGAGTGTCTCATTGTCATGAAAAACCCTAAGTTATTAAAACATTTAAAATGTTATATTCTGTAATCTTTAAAAGATATGAAGAATGCCTATCTAAAATATATCTAGTACGTCTAGAAAATCTTAACATGACTACAAACTTGACTATTGTGATTATCTATTAACAACCTACATACATTACATTTTTAAATGAACTACACAATCACAATACCTTAATCAATATCAGAGATACATATACATATAACAAAATTGACCTTAAATTTAAATCACTAAAGCAAAATCCATATCAATGCAAATTATTCATACCTATATCATATCCCCCTTTAAATGTAAAAGAATATTTATAAACCATATTTGGGAACATGGGCACAGTTTTTTCTCTCCAAACTGCTTCCTGCTGAATGGGGGCATCTTTAATTAGGTCTTTCATGGTATAACCTGTGTGCTAGTTTCATCTCAGTTGGCAGTTGAACGAAGCAATTTTTTGAAGGTGTTCACAGCAACCCTTCAGAAGGGCGTGGTCCATCATACCATATTGGAATAGAGAAATCCAGAGACTCTCATCCTCTGTGAAAACAAAATAAGAAACTCCTTTCCAAAGATTCGTGTCCTTAGATCCAAATTTCTGAAGTCAAGGTATTTTCAAAATATCTATGTTGGATTAGTTCAGCATCATTTATAAACAAATATCTTTTAGCAGCTGTTGCTCCTTCCTCAGCATTCAAACAATTCAAAGAGAGCATAATAGCATACAGTATCAAGATTCTCTGTGTATTTTCCATCTTTGTGTGGCTTTATTTTAACCTCTATTTCATTTATTTTTACTTTTAACATTTTGCTTTTTGAGACAGGTTCTCCATACATCTTTGACCTGGAATACCTCTGTAGACCAGGCTTTCCTTGAACTCTCAGAGATCAGTCTCTCTGCCTCCCAGGCATTGGGATTAAAGGTGTATGCTACCACACCTTTAAATCACGGAGATCTGTTTGTCTCTGCCTTCTAGGCACTGGGATTAAAGGTGTGTCCTACCACACCCAACTACTCTCTTTCTTCCTTTTTTTTTTACTTTAAGAACTTTAACGTTTAGCATGCATATATTTTTAACACACTGTAAATCATTTAAACATTTTCTTTGATTTTGAATCTCTCTTTACTATATCTCTTTCTTTTTTGACCACATGAATCTTTAATTTACCAAGCAATATTAGTAGGACTAAAGCCGTGGCTTTGCCTGCTGGATCCAACCCATTCCTTAGCTTTCTGCCATTCCAACCTTGTAGCTGAGGTACTGGCCAGAGCCGCATTCAGTGCCACAAGTCTATAGTGTTTCATGGTCCTTGTCAGCAAACAAGCTACAACACTCAAATGATCTCTCTGTAGCTGACAGACTGCCTCAAAGAGTCAGAGTTTGCCCTGGCAGGACGGCCCACAAAGCCGGCATTTTAAAATGGCTAAGATTTTTTCCTGCTACAGCTGAAAACAAACAAGCATTCAGTCGGCTTTTATCAATACCATTTATGTGTTTCGTGGCAGGACCTCTTAAGAGCTGCAGGGTTTGCAGCTGAAGCTGAGTCAGGAAGCCTCTCTTAGATGAGAGTGCTTGCTTGCCTTTAGTAAGCAGAGCAAACCTGAGAAATTGCTGCTACCAAAAACAAACAAACAAACAAACAAAAAAACAAAAAACAAAAAAAAAAAAAAAACATGCTTTATCCTTTGCCAGGCTTACTCAGGCTTCAGTGGATTCAGTTGTCCACACGTCTGGGCACCATTCTCCTACCCCTCCAACACCTTTTTCTCTTTCCTTTTTTCTCTTTTCAGGGTGGCTGTGTTGGACACAAATAAGCACCTCTTCTCAAGGGTACTGACAGTAGCTCCTTTTATGGGAAAGGGCTTCTGAAACTTGGGGACAGAAAAGGAGCCAATGCCTACACCTGTTTCTGGTTAATTTTCCTTTATTTCAATCAACATAGCCATGTGCCCTGCCCCTAGTTTCACTAAGAAAAAAAAAGAGTTCCCTTTTTCACAAATAGCTTAAGCCTATAAGCTACATAGACGTAGAAAATGATCTAGATACCAGAATGAAGGCTTAATTTAGCCAGCAACCAACACTTACTACCAGTGGTTTAGGGAAATTCATATAGATAATGTGATTTGAAAGTTCAAGCAAAGGGTTTAAAATTAGGTTTTGGAATCTAGGATGCTGTGGGACAACGGCTTTACCCTGTAAAGATTTGTTTCTTGTACTTGTTTAATGAAATGCTTATTGGCCAGTAGTCAGGCAGTAATTAAAGGCATGGCGACCAGACAGAATGAAGAGGTGGGGCATCGAAAACAAGAGAATTCTGGGATGAGGAAAGATGTAGTCTGTGGTCATGACCCAGACACAGAAAAACAAGGTGACAATACCCTGCTAAAAAAGGTTCCTAGTCACATGGCTAACATGGAAAAGAATTATGGGCTAATTTAAGATGTAAGAAAGAATTAATTAATAAGAAGCCTGAGCTACTAGGTCAACCATTTTATCACTAATGGACATCTCTGTGTGTTTCATTGGGACTAAGGGCTGCAGGATCAGGCGGGACAAAAACCCGAATAACAGGATGAAACCTTTGTGGACAGCTAAATCCACTTAAAACCTGAGAGAGCTTGGGAAGCAATTGCAGAAACAAAAGAACATAGTTAACCATGGCTTCTTGGTAGCATTTTCTCATGTGGGCTCTGTTTCCTAGAGTCAGGTGTACCTCATTTAAGAGAGGTTTCCTGACTCAGTTTTAGAAGCAAAAACGTTGTAGCTATTTTAAGAGGCCCTACCACCAAACACTTAAATGGTGTTAATGAGTAGCAAATAGCATGCAACATGGTGGTGGCAGGGATTTTGACATTCCATAGATTGTATTAAGAAACATGTCTCCAGCCAAGGATTTAATCTAAGCCATATTTCTTAGCAAA